>NW_027328841.1:26036-71226 GCF_048564905.1 Vicugna pacos | reverse complement strand
GACATGTTCCTTTCCTTCTCAGAGCTGATCACAATTTGCTGTCGTCTGTTTTTATGTTTATCCCTTTTGTAACTGTCTCTCCTTCGGAGTTTTTGCTCAAGCAGCACAGGGCCAGATGTGTCTTGCGGCCTGCCGGATATTCTGGGCAGGGAAACAGCCGACTCCATATCTGGCTCTGGTGCTGAACAGAGAGGGCAGAAGGCCCAGGGGCCCATGCTGAACCGAGGCCTCTGCACCCAAAATTATGGTCTGATTTTGGGCAAAATTATACAGTCTTTTTACCACGAGATTCCTCATCTGTCCATGAAAATAACTGTCCATGGCACATAGAATTACAAGGATTATAGGAAATCACCAAATTCATAACCTAGCCAAGGGGCTGCAAGTGCATCCTCAACAGACAAATGCTGCCTTTACGGCTCTGACACATGCTAAGTGGGGCGGCCCCACACAGTGAACACTGCTAAGTGCCAGTGGGTTAAGTGCTTCATGTGTGCTATAATACTCTTTAGATCTTACAACAATCCCAGGGTGAAACGAATATTATGCCCATTTCACAGATTCACCAACAGGTTAAGAGATTTTGAATTCTATTCCAAGGCCCTATGGTGAAGAAATGGCAATTTAAACCGGAATCTGGGGCCAGGCCTTGGCTCCATCTCTCTCCAATCCACCTGACCACTTGCCTTTGAATTCCACCTCTCCAATACACAAGTTTCAGCCGGCCAGCTCTTAAATGCAATTTGTGCAGTTTGTCAATGTTGGTTAATTACCATAAACTGTTCTCAGAAACCACTACAGTAAAGAAAGGTGGACTTAAGGAATTCTGCATTGCGTTCTCCTGCAATGTGCAGGATCCCTTTCCTACACCTCCAAATCCAAGTGTATGCTTCCTCCCTGTTTATGTTTGCACACGGCTTATTAAAGCAGAAGGTACCTGCAGTAATTCCATCTCGGTTGCTTTCCAAGGTTGCAGATTATCCATAATCAGTCTGTGAACGAAAATACTACAATGTGAATGAGAATACTGCAACCATGACAGTAAACAAAGAATACTGATACCAAGTCATTAAAGGCTGCCGCCACCCCCCAGCTAGGACAGGCCTGCCGCTCAGCTGCTACAGCAACTCACAATGGTGTCATCTGAGCAGACTCAGAATAAGAAAGGACAGGCTACTGGCCCGAGATAGCTAGGTGCTTGTCTAAAAAATGAATTCAGTGAGTCCAAATATTTGCTTCCTCTCACACATACAAAAGTACTAAATTCTTGAACTTGAGATACCTGGCTTTCTTTAGATAACAAGCAATCTTTTATTGTTCCAACAACCTGGTCTTTGTTGTAAAGCTCCTATATATCCTAGCTCTGCCTCAACCTCTTGGGAGCAGTCCCTCAGAGAGTTCTGACAGGCTGTCATCCTGGCTCGAGTCCTCCCGCCAAATGAAACATAACTCTTAACTTTTAGGCTGCACATGTATTTCAGTCAACAGTTTTGGACACCATGAAGCACCACAGCAGATTTCTCTCCACCTGAACTCTCCAAGTAACCGGAGCCTTGGTACCAGCAGTGGCCCTTTGTGCCCATCCACCTCCTCGGGGAGTCCAGATGAATTTGGGTGAGTCTCTCTAGGTTCTCGGATCTCACATATTGGTTGATGATCCTAAGTTTTATCTGGCGGTGTATCCAGGTACGTGGCCCTCCAGTTGAAAGAAACTGAGGTGAATTACCCACCCAGTGGAGACATATTGAGTGGGGCCTGGTTGAAAGATAACAGGAAATATCCACCTTGAGGATATGTCCAAAGTGGGGCTGGTGGAAACATATGAGGAAAATACTCACCCAGTGGAGTCATCCTGAGTGAGTCCAAGTTGAAAGACACTGGGTTCAGGACTGAGTGTTTAGGTAAGAGTCTGGTCTAATATTTTCCTCAATTTGGTTACCTCCATTGAATTTTTCAGGATAAAAGTAAAACTCTTATGAGGAAACTTTCAACTCCAAAATTCGGACCATCCTCCTGGCTGGTAACAGCTTTCTCGGGTGACAGAGAATCTTCCAGGAGTGGTAGACACAAAGACTTCATGACACAGAGTTGTCCCTGTGGGAAATCTTACTAGCAAATTTATTCTGAGAACCCAACCTTACAATGGGGAATAGAACTTTCAAAAAAAAAAATAAAGAACAGAAAAGAAAAGAAAAAGAAATGACAGATTGCCAGTCTCCAACTATTACCCCAGCCAGGTTTATGTACATACAAAATTTACAACATTAATTGGGAATAAGAAAAAAAAAACTCACTCTGAAAATAACTAACCAGGCCTGATAAAAACATTTTTTGGAATTCTGAACTTATAAAAACAAAATCCCCTTTAGGGGTAACTTGGATTTCTCTTCCTGTGTCCTTGAAATGTAAATGTTTTATCTTTCTCTGGGTGTTTTAAGTGTGTGTATGTATGTATATGTATGTTTAGTTTATTTTTTAAAGGAAACCTTGGACTCCACCATACACAAGTTTCAAGTATTGTGTACATATGGTGGCCACGCAAATAAATTGGGATTCTAAGCAATTCTTTGATTGTACCAATTTTCAGATATTTTGCCATCTTAAACTTTGCTGCATCAGCCTGGACCACAAAGGCTTTTAGCTTTTGGAGAGTAAACCTTTGAATTTTATTTAGGCAACACCCCGACTCTCATGTGGAAGGGCCTCTGCATCTTATTGGTTTAAAATCACTATATATATATTATATTTGTATATAAATTGACGGCCATATGATGGATTTTTTAATTTGGAAAAACTTTTTAATTGGTGAAAGTTTAAAGAGATCTCATTATAAACAGTTGTTTTATGGTTTCTATTAAAATCAAGTTTAAATGTAGAAAAATATATCTAATGGTTAACCTAAGAACTTAGTTAAAAAAATAAAACTGGTTTGAAAAGCTACGTTTGTGTTTTCCTTTCTGATAAATGTTTCTAGATATGCTAATAAAAACTTAGAATAATTAATGTTAATTAGGTTGAATAACTGGAAAAATGATTGTAAAAATGTCGAAAAAAAAAATAAGTGGCTTATCCCAAAAGGATAAATATTTTTATATGGTTATTTTGAATCAAATAAATAAAATGGACATTTTTGGATTTACATACAGGGTTTTGATACTACACAACGTAAAGTTAAAAAAAAAAGGGCCAAAGAGTTCACCTACTCCCCCCCAAGATTAAAGTTCAAACAAGCCCATTTTACTTACCACAGTTTGAAATATATGTATATATAGACTGAAATACTTGATCAATAATTGGGATAACAGACCAATTAATGAAATTAAAAACTGAGAAGTGCCTAAGCTCTTTGGCTGAATCTTGGGCATCCTAGAGACTTCTATAAAATTATATACAATGCACACACACACAAAAAAAGGTTTCTGGTACTCCTTCTAGAAATAAGAATTATTGATTAAACTTAATAAATATAAAAATTAAAGGTATAAGATTTAATAAAATTGAGATAAAAGTTTGTGAAATTGGTATATTTAAGTGGTCTTTATACAAAACTTTTGCTTGTGTTGTGGGATACATATGTTTAAGAGGAAAAACACTTCCCCTTCTTGGTATTATAAGGCTAGGCACATATCTGTCCCTCTGAAAATATTAATTGAACAAATTAAAATAAACCAATATAGTTACATAAGCCGTCCAATATAATGTAAAACTAAAAACTAATTTGAGTGGCTAATAAAAAAATACAGGTTTACCCTGGGTTTAACTTATAACACAAGGAAAAGAGATCTTACTAAATGCCTTATGCAAGTTTTGGAAGACATATTTAAGTAAGCCTTAAAGTTTTAAAACATGGAATTCTTTGTTTACAGCTCTTCTCACTGATACAAAAATGCCATTTAAGGAGATAAAATACGGCCTGGGTGAGAGAGCAGTTCTCTGGGGACCTGGAAGACAGTGTCTTTGTCTTGCACATCAGAAATATAAATACAACAAACAGTGACCTAGGACTGAGTCTAATTAGCTCAACGAAATAAACCTTAAGGCCAAGAAATTTTTGGCATATTAGAACTCAGAACTCTGAAGGGTCCTTCAGACATTGTGAAGAAATTTTAACTGTCTGTTTCATAAATAGTAAGCCTTAATGATTTGAGCAAGCAAATTCAGCTTACTCCAACTATTATTATACCTATCTTATAAGTAAGTTTTAAAGTGAAGCTATGAGATCTCTAGCTTTTTTCTGATTATAAGCCTGTGTACACATTATAGAAGTGAGATATTTCTACTGCTAAAGAAAAAAAATTCAAAGTCATAGAGCTCTGCTTAATTGACGTAAAAATATAAGAGCTTAAACATTAAGTATTTTTAAAATAACAACTGAACAAATTGACTTTCAGCGTCATGTGAAATGGAAAATATTCAATATTAAGATAATATTTGATATTGTTTAGTTTAAGTATGTTCTAATTAATATAGACATCTTTAAAGTCATCAATATTATGTATAATACCTTTACTGTACCTAGGTTTAATGAAAGTCAAATAAGATCCTGTTATATCTGTTGCAGATTTGTCAAAAAAAAAATAAAAGTAATGTGCTGTGGTAAAATTTTAATTAAATTAAATGCAAATGAGATGAGAGCTTTGGGTAAATATTTAAAATATATTTTTAAAATGTATGTTTAAGATAATCTCTAAGTGTTTGGTATCTTTAAATTCTAGTGTTGTACTAAATTAAGTTAAATAACAAGATTTTATTAAATAGCTATGCCATTTTCAGATAAAATAACATTGAAATACGAATTACTTAACATTTAACTTCCTCTTACAGTGAAACTAAAGGTATATAGAAATATTAATAAATGGTTGGTGCCACACTGAAATAGTCTCTATTAGTAAGGGAATGATCTCAGTATCCTAGGAAAGTAATATAAATGCGTAAAGGAAGGTATAAGAATGGAATTATATTTTGTTAATGAAAAATAGTGACTTTCTCCTGAACC
Source organism: Vicugna pacos (assembly GCF_048564905.1). Lineage (NCBI taxonomy): Eukaryota > Metazoa > Chordata > Mammalia > Artiodactyla > Camelidae > Vicugna > Vicugna pacos. The sequence continues at coordinate 66,230 of NW_027328841.1, read as the reverse complement.
TGGTTACTTCTGAATAGAAGAAAAATAAGGGACACACTAATATAAGTATAGAAAGCTGTGGAAGGCTTGTGGAAAAGGAACCCTGAGGGAAGAGTTTTGTACATGGTCAGAATTGGCTAAGTTTAGAAACAAATTGGGCAACGTAAATGAATCTTAGAAGTAAGCTGGTACAAGATTAGAATTGTTTTTCTCTCTGTTAAGAGGAAAAAATTTTCTTAAAATGTTAATCCTCCTTCAGTAACAGATTGTAAAACTTCTTATACCACTTAGCTGATCTGTTCTGCCTTTACTTTTGACGTATTTTCTTGTTAATGAATTAGTACTACTTTACAGTGATCTATATGTTTATCTGATCAAGTGTTCTGAAATCTTTCAAAAAGCTCCCCAAATATAAAATTCTAATTAATTAAATAAAAATTAATTTAATTAATTAAAATTCTTTTAATCTCCAGTTAAGTTTGGGATGCTACAGAAGGCCCCTGAAACATCCCAAAGAGAGATTTTTAACTATAAAGTTTCATTTGGCATTTTAAATAACATGGAATTGTCAAATGAATCATAAATCTTCTAAGGTTATATTGAATGAGACAATATTATTAATATAGATATTGTAGAAATTATATGGACTCCCTAAAATTCTGGTATATCTGAAATGTTACCAGTGATAATTATGGGTATAGTGAACAGATTTCTTCATTGATTATAGTGTAACGGTGTTTAACCATGCTTTTAAATTTTTGTCATTTATAGACAGTTAATTGTTTTCTTCTGATGGTTTTGCAAAATGCTTTCTCTTCAAGGAGATTTACTGATTCCTAATAAATTTCACACTATAGCACTGAACTAAACTGGGTAAGACATTTTAAAGTTCTAATGAAAACTCTCATTAAAAGAATTAGTTACAAGGGACTGATTAACCTGCTGAATATGGTTATAATTTTTGATATTGTTTGAAATACTACTGGCTTTTAACCTGTTTCCCAGACGTAAAGAATCTCTTCTCCTTAAGCTAGTTATGGTTCACAGCAATTTGATAAATTATACCTATGTAATCACACTTGGAACACTTATCTTTTCTCTCTATTTGATCCCTCAAGAGACTAAAAACACTTAGGTTCCCAGTGGCTCTATCAAACAAATTAGGGAGATCATCTCCTAACAGATATAGGAGTATAAAGATATTTTAAGGATTTTAAAGAGAAAAGAATTTACCTAAATCTGTAAGGCAGAAACCCATGAAAAGCCTTGACGTGTCTTTCTTGGCCTTAGCAAACCTTAACATTCTACCCTGAGACTCCGTATTAAAACTTCCAACACAGCCAATTTAAAAAAGCCTATATGATCAAATAATCAGACTTAACTTGTAAAAAATTAATCTTGATTTGGCTATATTTGAGAAAACTGAGGGTAACTTAAGAGAGAAAATAAATTATATTTTACTGGATATTAAATTCTAGTTTTGTTAATTGAGGTCCATATTTACTAAGACACTTCCCAGATTATTCCTTGCTGTCATGTCACATTACTGTACGGTTTAATTGAATTATGAAAAGGATACTCTAGGTTTGTTTCTGAAGCTCAGAAATCTATCCTTGGGTAAAGTTCCAATGCCCCATGACCTGCAGCCAGGGGATTATACATACTGCAACAGGCATGACTTAAAGAACTGTCTCCAACCTGAATGGAAGGACCCTTTTTCAGGTACTCTTTACCAGACCATACACACCAAAGCTGAAGGAAACGGAGTCTCCGATTCATTTCCTATCTGAAACATCCCCTGCACTGCACTGGCCTATCGAGTGCTGCTCACCTTAAAACAATGCCCAAATGGAGAAAAAGCTACCAGACCAGGATGAGAAGAAGACGACATCTGAGCTAGACAGCTGACCCAAGACACCGGACCAGGACTGTATACCAATTACTTTGATAATTTCTCCAACCTTTGATTATGATCTACTCCACTTGTTAAGTTTATGATAAATTACCTATGTCTAGTACTTCTGTGTTACCTTGGTGGGTTTCCCTACTCCAAGGCTCTAATTAGATAGCCCTCAGAAACGTTATTCTAAAAAGAATTTATAGTTCTGTTTAGGCCACTGTTGATCTTACAAGGTGGGAGATTTCAACTGGCCAATTAATACCTGCTCTGACCCTGACCATAAATATGAACTTTCTCATAGGATCAAACTCAGAAACACAAGCAAAATTTTAACCCAAAAATACAACTTCTCGACTATTAAATTCTTACTCGTGACTTTATTAACGTTACTAGCTGTATTACTTATATCCTGTCTATTTTATAAAATTGTTGTCTGTTACATTTCCCAATGTGTAACTAGGCCCACAAGATTGATGATGGCTAAACATCTTGAAGAAACAGATAAAATTTATAACCCTGAATAAAATAAATATAATAGTGTGATTCTATTTATGGGAATGAGCAAAGATGGGTAAACACTTCCTGGATCATAATAGAGTAGTAAGACAGGTGATCCAGAGAACTTTTAGTATCAACAGGGTCTGACAAAAAAAAACTTACACCTTGAATGGCAACTTAGAAGATTCTTCACCTGAACTAGGAATGAGCCATCCTAGCACCGTGGGACAAAATTGGTCATGAAAGTTCTCTCAAAATATTGGTCAAATTTAGGACCAAGTGGGAGCACTGTGAATGAAAATACTACAATGTGCATGAAAATACTGCAACCATGACAGTAAACAAAGAATGCTGAATCCGAGTCATCAGCGGCTGCTGCCAACCCCCAGCGAGTACATGCCTACAGCCCGGCCTCTCAGCCACTCACAGTGGTGCCCTCTGAGCAGACTCAGAGTAAGAAAGGACAGGATACTGGCCCTAGATAGCCAGGGGCTTGCCAAAGGAATGAATTCAATGACTCAAATGTTTGCTTCTCACCATACATAGAAAAGCAGTAAATACTTGAACTTCAGATATCTGGTTTTCTTTAGATAACAAGCAATATTTTATTGTTCCAATTACCTGGTCTTTGTTGTAAGCTTCTATATATCCTAGCTCCTCCCCTACCTCTTGGGAGCAGTCCCTCAGAGTGATCTGAGAGGCTGTCATCCCGGCTCGAGTCCTCCAGCCAAATAAAACAAAGCCCTTAACATATAGGCTGAACGTTTATTTCAATGACGTTCCAGAATAGACACAACTCATCAATTCTGTAATGGAACACACTGAATCAGGAACCAAAGCGTGTTTTAGTCCGGAAAATCTCCGGGTTCCTATTTCTTCATGTCATTATACAATCCCTCTAGAACTCATTAATTTGCTGTCTGCTCCTCTGGCAACAAAACTCGTAGAAGACTCAACTCAGCAGAGCACCCTGCTGGGGAGAACACCCCGCAGAAGCACTGCAGGCTGCCTGCCCTCCTGCACGCTGTGCTGACCCTTGGTGTCCTCCGTGGAGACCAGGCCAACAGAGCTGTTCCTAACAGCTACAAATTCGCACACGTTAAATAAATCATTTTAGTTTATATGATATTTTACGTATATACACATCTCTGAAAACAACTTTGCAGAAGCTCAAATCTTCAACATCAATCCCCAAAGGCAAATCCGTCCCCAAGAGGAAACAAGACTTAAGACGACGCTAAGGCCTCCAAAGTCCTCTCAAGGACCGTCAACGAAACTGCCTGCAGGTCTGCAGCTGCAGGCTGTTACATGTCTGCTTTTAAAGCAACCCCTTCCTTCCCTCGGGTATTACAGTGTCCCTCTATGCCCTCCCGTCTCAGGGTAAAAGCAGCCGTTGCAGAACCTTGCAGGGAAGCACTGACAGGAGTCGACAAAGAGGATCAGAGCTAAGCTTATACTTCTGATGACACGACCTTGTCACTGTGTCACTTTACAGATGAAGATATATATAGAGAGAGGTGGGGTGATATTGCTCAAAGTCACACAGGTAATAAGTGGCAAAGTCTATAACTCTGCTCTTCCCTTCGGCGTGACGCCCCAGCTGGGACGCCCACAGGGTTGTCTCATGCCTGCCTGAACAATCCTCTCCTGTGACTCATAGCCCACCACAGTGTCTGACCCTAGCCTGCCTTTTCAGCATCTATTTCCTCCAGTCTCTGAGGAACAAGGCCGTTTGGGCCACTGTATGACTTCCGGCTCCCGGAAACATCAGTGCTCATGCTGGTCTTGCCTGTGCATCCGGCCCGCTGCTCAGAGGCTCTTCCTCCCCTGCAGGAGGACGTTTCCAGTCCCTGCAGGGACACCTCCTCAGGGGAGCCCTCTTCTCACTCTCAGCACGGCAGGGCCACATCCCGAGCTGCCCCATTAGGACAGTGTGCGCCCAGGTCTGTTAATCAGACCAGCAGCATCAGAGCTAGGGATTATGCCCGGGCTACCCTGCAAAACTACTGCCCGCCACACAGCCCCCAGCCAGCAGGTCACCTGGAAGTCACAGCAAGTGCCCCACCCAATCCAGAAGCCTCTTCATTTGCCAGCATCGCTGATGACTGGTTTCCAAACTTTGGTCAGTTTCGCACAAAACAGCACCTTCAACTGTGAAGCAGAGGGTTTCGCTTCTGCTCCCCATCCTTACTGGTAATGTCAAGGAAAACAAAGAGGCCTTTTCTCAACACTTTTATAATGACACCCTCCCACCCACAATACTCATATGCTCAAGAGCTTTGGATCCAAGTGATTTTCTTTCCCTTATGATAAGCAGCTCAAAACACTGCGGGATTCCTTCTATTTAGAGGGTATTTGTACTCAGTTTATCGGCTTTAATCTGTTTTTGTCTCTCTTCAATATCCCTAGCAGTTGCCACCTCTTACTCCCTTCAGCAGCCTCCCTCCCAACATCTACTCTAGGAAATCAGCTGTGATGAGGGGCCCTGGGGCAGTCACAGACGATGCAACTAAGGCAAAGAGAGGGTCCATAATTTGCCCGAGAAGATCAGTTTCAACCCCCAACAATGTGTGTCACGTCCCTGTGTTTAACTCTTATGCTAAGCAAGATAACTTTTTGTAGATTATGGTTATAAACAGATGAGGTATAAAAATACATACAAGGACACACATCTACTCTAAGATGCTCACTAACTCCACTATTTTGTTTCTACTTATTTCTATTAAAAAATATTAAGAACCTCTGCAGTCAGTATAGCAAAATGTTACTGGGCTTTAAATCCAGAATATAGAGGTGTTAAATCTGTCATTACTCATACTTATTTGTATGTTCACAATACAAAATTATTTGAAAGTCCCTCTCACCTCCCCCTACTCACTACTGGCTCTCACCTGAGCTCCCAGACCACACATCTAACAACCTTTCACTTTACCCACAGCTGAACTCATCAGTTTTCCGCAGAACTCCCTCTGCAGCTTTCCCTCCTCAGAGCACAGAAGGACCATCATTTACCTCATTAATCCACCCAGAAACCTGGGCCTTACTCCATCCTGCATTCACAGCCAGCCTTCATCCTTTCCTTTTTACCATCTAAACATGCCTTCAATATGTTCGCTTTTAAACACTGACCGTCCCACCGCTCAAGTGGAAGCCACCAACACTGCCCACCTGGACTCACGAGTCTCCTAAGTGGCCCCACAGCCGCTCTCCCCTACTTGAGACAAATGGGACTGTGCCACTCCCGCGCTTTTTGGACTCTTTTAAGACCCACTCTTCTTAGAAGAAACTCCAAGTTCTTCACCAGGTGAAAGTCTTTGCCATGAAATTGTCACCTCAGGGAGGGCAGGACCCGCCCTCTCCCCTCGGCCCCGCCCTCTGGCAGAGCATCAGCTTGGGAGGACCTGCTGAGCTACACCAACCTGTATTCTAAACCTGGTCTGAGTTCTTAGCAAACTGCTTCACTTATCCATACAATTCCAAGGTAAATTAGAAAGATTTTAGATGTTGAGCTAGACTATTGATTTTGGGATTTTGCACTAGCAACCTGCAAGGACATGTTCTAAAGATTCTGTCTTCTTAAAACCACACCCAGGTTAAAGAAGTATTTGTGGAATGTCTTCGGAGGAAAAGGGACTGTACTTTTACAGGCTTTATGTTTTATAACATGAACAACCCAGACAGGGTCACAAATGGAACCGCCTCACAAGTGACAGAAGACAGGTGAGAGGCACAAAGCAACAGGTTGCAAAGATGGTAAGAGTAAACATGATTCTCCAACCCCCCCAAAAAATTTTTGAAACAACCAAAAATTCTGAATTTTAAAAGTAAAAGAGTATCATATAGAGAAATGAAATAAATAATGCTCTTCATCAGGGTTTCAAGATTTCACTCCAGAGTTTTTAGCAGGCCATACTGAATCCTAGCACAGAAAAATCAAATGGACTTGTAGTGAGAAAGTTCCAGGAAAACTGCAGTAATTCCTCCACTTGTGTAAGGACATACACTCACCTGCTGAAGGTGAATGTAAACCGCATTCTGGATAAATTCGAAAGCTTCCAGGCTCCGCTTCTGGATGCCAAGGACATGGACAGCTTGGAAGCATGCTTCTAACTCAGTCATCGGCATTTTTACACTGCAGGGGAAACGGAGGCACCCAGTCAAGAGCAGAGATGTTCCTGTCGTGTCTCACAGGCCGTGCCTCGGGGATTCAGTGCCCTGCAGCAGCCCGGCCCCAGGCAAGGACCAGCAGCGTTTTCCACCCAAGCAGGAGGGGCACTGTGCTTGAGAAAGCCCATCTCCGATGGGGGCAAGAGGGGCTGGTGGGGTTCAGTGAACCTATAAATGCCCACAGAAATATGCCTGCATTCATTCAAGTGATGCAAACAACTGTAGCAGGCTATTTAACAAAATTTCAATTGTCAGTGGAAATTTTGCCATTCCTTTCCGCTTGTCCCCTGCACTCTGAGACAGGCTTAGGCTCTCTTACACCTGCAGCTCTGTGCAATAGTTGTGAAGTCATTTTACTTTACAGATACCACGGTTCTGCCCAGGGTGATATCCAGCCCAGAGAGGTGGCCCAGGCCAATTTAAAGCTATGTGGCTTGCGTGCAGGGACAATTACAGGAGCTGGTTCCGGAGCCAGGCCCCTCCCCACCTCTGCTCCCCTCTCTCCCGAGGCCCCACTGCCAAGCACTCAGGCTCCGTGATCTTATGTCCTACTCTTCTACTCTACTCCAAACCCTTTTCCTTTTCTTTTTTTTCCCTAATTATTCCCAGCTGGAGTGATTTTTCAATCTCAATATCTGAAAAAATTCCTGCAGCCGAAAAAGAGGTCTCCAGAGGTCAATGCCCATATGCTGGTTCCTGAAGAGAGCCCCTGGCTACGGGGACCCTCACCAACACTCACGGGGCATCAGAGATGTTGCAGGGTCGGCCACCCCCTACAAGAGTTTGCTGTCACCCCAATGCCTGCACAGCATCCCTGCTCACAAAATATAGTTGGTACACTTATCGGTTATTAAGAAGCAAAAATACAAAATTGCTCATATTTCTTACTAATATTATCTATGAAGCTGGAAACGGAATTGTAATAAAATGTAACAGTTTTTACCCTATGTTAAATCTGTTCCTTTGAGTTTAAACCTGTGCCCTGTTTCCTAGGCTCAGACTTGGTAGCTCTGCACCATTTGAAAAAGAAAGTTGCCTTTAGCCTGAAATCTGCAGGAAAGCCTATTCTCCTGGCCCTGATCTTTAAAAATGTTAGCTCATCTGCACTTCTGTAGAGATGGCAAGTTGCATAATAGAGAATAGCCTTTGTTTTTTTGGAGGTTTTACAGGGGTACCATGATTTGATCCACATGGACAGCTGCAAGAACAGCGGATTCAAAGGACAAACAATTCATAAAGCAAGAAGTATGCAACAACCAACCACAACCCCCCCCTTTTTAGTATAAAAGGAGACTGAATTCTTACTTGGGGAAGATAGTTCTCCAGGACATCAGTCTGCCGTCTTCTGGGTCTGCCAGCATTGCAAGTGAAGTCACTATTCCTTGCTCCAACACCTCATCTCCCGGTTTATTGGCCTGTCATGCGGCGAGCAGAACGAGTTTGGACTCGGTAACAAAATGACTGCATTGGAGGTAGTATGTCTCCAAAGTTTCCTCGTTTCCAATATGTAACATGCACATCATTTATGATCTAGTGCAAATAATTCATCAAAGACAACCACAAAAAGAAACTATACTCACCTAGCTATCAACACTGAAGTCACAACCTGTCAATTTTATATGATGTTGAACAACACAATGGAAAAACCTAACATAGGGAGTTGATTCCACGGAAATAAAATTATTCCTACTCCTTCAATACTTTTTCTTTTCTTTTCTATTTTCTTTTGTTTTGCTTATTGAAAGGAAAATAAAAGTCAAGTCATTTTATTTCACGTATTTTTGTTATAGTTACATTCTTTAAATACTACAAAGAGATTTAAACTGCAAAAAAAATTGTTCATATATTAGTATAAGGATATATACACAATCAATGGGGATTAGGAAAGGAATGGACATTTACTAAAAATCCACTGCAATCTTGTCTTTTACAAGCATATCCTGGAATATAAGCTGTATGATCCAGGGGGCCCCATCCCCATTCTCACTGTTGAGTCCCTTAGCAATCAACTACTAAGGCACCAGCATAGAACCATGTGATCAGTATTTTAGGAATAAATTAGGGAATTAGCACATTCAATTCTAAAACAAAAACCCTAAAATAAATACTGAACTTATTTACAGATAAAGAAAATTGGAACCAAAAAAGTAGTTATTTCCCCAAGGTCACAAAGCTAATAACTGGTAAAGACAAGATTTGAACTCATCTGCCTGATTCTAAAAACTAAGGTGGAAATCCCATTCGACTGGGGAGGGTCCAGCAGCGGAGCCTATCACCCTATCTTTGTTCAGATCTAGCCTTAGACAGCCTGAGACAGCACCCCATTCCTATGGAACTTGATGGCAAATGATAACAATAAGTATTTTATATCCAGTAGTTTGTTAGGTCTCATTTATATAAAGTGTCAGCAGGTCAGCAGAAAAACTCTGGAAAATATGAGTGGGTCCAGAGCTTTCTGCTGATTAGTAACTCAGTCTCTCAGGACATAGTGACCTTCCCATGAGAGGCCTCATGGACATAAACTAAAGGCAGCTGAGCAATGAAAACTAACAAGAACCTGGAACTCAAGCAAGAAGGTTCCCTGCCATCCCCCACCCAGTTGCCTCTTCACCCGCATGGACACGATGGCAGGAGACCCAGATTCTTGTCCAAGTTACATCATCATGGATTCTCATCCATAATAATGTATGACTCTATGCCGCCTTATGTCCATTAAAACTCAAATATGATAACACCAATATCTCAGCAGAATATCTATGTCTCCACTTCCTGTCTTCTAATAGGAGAATATTTTTATGGACAAAAAGCAGAAATCCAATTTAAAAAACCATGCACGAAGCCAGGTGAAATTCTGCTTAAGAGACTGCTCTCACGCTGAGTAAATGAAAACTCAGAAAAAGTGGCCCTTCTCCCTCAGCAAATGGGAGGTAGCCTGATGTGTGTGTGTGTGTGTGTGCACGTGTGTGTGTGTGTAAATCAAATACAATGAATTCTGGGATGTGTACAGTTTTTTTAAGTCACTGTCATTTCATGGGAATGAGCCAACATTTAAATAATTTGAATCTAGTGTTCTGAGAGAGTCTCGGGCTCTTGGTGGAGGAGGTGAAAGGGGAGAGTGAAGGAGGAAAGAGGTACATGAAGCAAAGAAGTAAGAATACTGCCAGGGAAAGGCAAGACGTTAGTTTTGTTCTTCCTTGCACCACATACAAATTAGGGACTCGCTTTCTGCTGATGACTTATCGAGCACTGAGTTGCAGGAGAAGAGGGGACAGCTCATTGCTCACTGAGCTTGTGACTGTACGTGGCATCTTATAGACACAAATCATTTACCCTGATCAAACACTCTAGCAGCAGGCTGTAATTCTTCTGTTTTGAGAGACAACAAAGCAGGAGTTCAAACAGGATGCATAACTTGACAAAAGTCAGAGGTCCAGTAAACTAAAGAGGATTAATTCAAACTCAGATCTGAATGCAGAGTCTGATCTTCCCACTCCCAGGACTGGAAAATCCTTAACACAGGCTCCCCAGCTCCCCTGCATTGTTCCTGGCACCAAACATTTGCCATGGCAATGGTCACCATTTCTCACAGACACAGCGCTCTGTGCAGCAAATGACCTTGATCAGACCTTGATCATCTACCTGCCACGCCCACCAGGCTTCACCATACAGGCAGGAAAGCTGGCTTTCAAGTGCATACAAAGCCATTCCTTGTCTAACCTGGGCTCTTCTGTGGTTTCTCCAGCCTAAAGGCAGCCATGAAACTGCTCACAGTTTGTACATGAGCCACACTACCTCTCTCCATCTGTCTCCCCACCTATACTACTTAGCTATGAACATTTTGAGAATCTTCGACACAAATTTTTAAAAACAAAAAAGAAAGGATTCTGGAACAACTACTTAATACTTACAATTTTAAATGACAAATTACAAAGTGAGTATTTACAAACCGAATCTTCCTTTCTAAATTTCAGTTTTAAGCGTTTAAAAATATAATAGCAAAAAATTTTCACTTACAAAATTGACAAAAACATAAACAATAATCTGGAATAAGTTAAAAAATAATGCCCATGTTCTAAATGGAGAAACTTCAGGGCTGTACTGAGGGGTAAAGTAAGAGGTGAGAATGTAGAGACATCAACAAATTGCATGGAGGAAAGCAGTTTTGTAAAGATGTAAGTTCTCATCAGAATAATTCAAAACTTACTGAAAACTCCCATGACAACTCCAATCTGATTTTTTTTTAACTTGAACAAAATATTTTGGAATTCTTCAGGAATAATAAAATCATAATACTAGACAAGAAAATTTGGGATGGAAGAAAAGAATGAAAAAAAATTCAGACTGCCAATTATTAAATAAATTTTTACAATATGTAAGTTATGGTGCTGGAGTAAGAAAGGCAGATTGACAGAAGGGAACCATGAGCTCAAAAAGAGACTCTAGTGTACATAAGTATTTTGTAAAGGTGGGATTTCAAATCAAAGAGAAAAGTATGACTTCAGTAATTGTCCTGAGACAATCAGACAATCACCTAGAAAGAATAAATACTATTCCTCTCATAAGGACCACAAGATAATTTACAGACAGTGATGTAAATATAAAAAAGGACTAATAACAGCAAATACAACACTTTGTTCTTATTAACTCAACTTACCCTTACATTAACAAGTACTATTATCATCTCCATCTTAGAGATTAAAAAAAACCTACAGAGGAGATTTATTCCAGTATAAGAAATTATTTTTAAGAATAATTTCAAAGATAAAACACATAAGGAATACATTTATTATCATAAGAATATTTTGAGACACTACCAAAATTAAAATCCTCCCAAACAAAATGAAAGGCAAGAAATGACAAGAAAAAGCTCTGTGATACATGTTGTTGAAGACAAGAAGTTAATGTTCATAACATACAAAGAGCTGTCACAAACCAACAAGAAGCTCCCCCACTTAAATGTGTGCAAAGGATAAAAGGAATCATTCATTTTAAAAAAGTCAAATGGCTAATGAGTGAAAAATGCTCAATACCTCACTGGTCATCAAATGCAAACTAAAACAATGAAAAAGCACTTTTGCTCATCATATTGGCAAATATTTTTAAAAGATATTCTATCTAGTGTCCATCTGTGGGAGAAGAAACCATGAGCGACATTTTCAGAGGACGACATGTCAATGGATATGTAAACTCTGAAAAACGTACGTACACACTGACTCAACACCACTTCTACGAATCGTTTCCTCTAGGAAAAAACAAATTTAGTCCAAAAAGATGTACCCATCAGGGCATTTACACAGCACTGTTTACAATGGTGGGAAGAAAAACTGAAGTGAAATCATATCCAGCAATAGAGAATTGGTTACATAAGTAATTGTGCATCTTTTCATTCCCCTATGGAAGGAATTTCTAGAGTTACTTGAATGGAGTCTGTGATGAATGTAAATGTCATATCCAGGGACTAAATTTCCAGAAGCCTTAACTAAAGGAATACTCATAAAAGATCACAGGAATGTCTGTACAAGAAGGATGCCAGTCAAATATCCTTTCTGACAGTGGAAAATGGAGAAAATTTAACTGTCCACCATCAAGACAATGATGCGTTAAATCACGACGAGCTGCGAGCAATGAGGGAGCCGGCATTTCGCCGTGGTCCAGGGCCTTGTCCACAGCATTCTCTCACCAAAGGTGTGCGTGGGAAAGAGACCACACCCGCAAATCAGGAGACCCCTCCACTCTATCTGAAAGGACCGGGTGAGTCTGGAGTGGGAGGACGTCTATGATATACACCTGAGTGATTAAAGCGAGCTGCAGAAAAACATATAGTATGGTCTCATTTTTAAATAAAGCATATATACACACACGTATACATGGTATTCTCATATGTGTGTATATATGTATGTCATAGGCATAAAGGTCATGAAACATATATATCAAATTTTCAACAGTTTTTACTCTTCGGAAATAAGGGGAAGGGTGGTAGGGCCTTCCTCTACCACCACAGTTCTCTTTTCAGTATTTCAGTTAAGTATACTTGGAATTTAAAAGTTTATTTAAGTCCGAAGTAAAATGGACAATGCCTCCACAAGACAGAATGCTATACTGGTCATCAAAAATCATGCCAGAGGAGATAGAATATTGTAGAAAAACATATAAAAAGCCGAATGGAAAATGGAGGTGTCCACACAGTAAACAGTCACAGAGTGCTCTCTGGTTTTTTATGACAGAGGTGATCCACACTGATGAAAATATACGTTAACGTGTTAATTATTATCTTTGAATAGCGGGACAAGGATAGCCTTTTTTGCCCCCTTTTTCAGAGATATTATTTTAAATGCACATTCTTTTTCATCTGAAAAAAAGCATTTTTAGGTGTGTAGTACTATGCATTGGAGAATAATACAAGAATACTTAGAGAAACAAGTAACTAGGAGACAAAGCAGCAGCATCACACAATGTAGGACGGGCGATCCTGATTAACACCACGCAGTTACATAAGGACCCACAAAGTGAGAGCACCTGCTGTAACAGGGCGTGGCCCCCTTCTATTTGTCAGCAGTGTCTTCAGGGCTGAGGCAGTTCTGAGCACGGCCAGTGTCAGTGCTGGTGTCTGGATGGATGCCACTGGAGGTGAAGGCACCTGCAAGCCGAGAGGAAGAACAGAAATCATCCTCTGCCTTTTCTGTCTTGTTTCTTTGTTACTTTAAAAGAGAGCCATATATAAGATAAACCGTGTATCTCCCCAAATGAAATTTCAGTAATGAAACCGTTTTTAAAGACTTCACAGCTTATATTCTGCCTATAACTGTCTTTTCAACAAAGATCATATTTATTAAATGTTAATTAACTCAGTTAATTAACTCCCTGTTGAAACATTCTAGTAAAGAGCATGAACTGCAGTATGTAAAAGAACCACACCTGCAGTGACTAGCTCAGCTGTCTTGACGGCAGTGCAGTCAGCCCCCACCATCCCGTGGCCCTGAGCTCCTGATGCTGGTAAGAGATTACACTGCCGCCTCAGATGGAGAGAAACGGTGAAAGCATTTCTTGAACCCTACAGCACTGACAAAACATAACTGACAAATCCCAGGCCCCTTTGAGGCTCTCATTTTCTGTTTCTGGCCAACCCCCATCAATGAGCAGAACCACCCAATCCCCGAGCCATGGGACTCACGTGGGAAGCAGTTTTGGAGAAATTTCCAGGTATAGAATGTAACCAACTATACATAGAACTCTGAAAAAAGAAAAGATGCCATACTCTGATTTTGGAAGACACTCAAAATATTCTCCTAAGCCTTAGTAGCTGGAAAGGCTGGGCTTCTCCTAAGTCACTTATTTATTTCACAGCCAGTAAGCATCTCCCTCAAATCCTGCTTCCCTGTGTCTGCTGGGAGCTTGAAACACACTGCTGCTGTCGATCTTATAAGTCACATGGCAGAGGCATGTGTCTCACGCCTGCAACCCTCACACAGGCTCGCCTCCTAGCCTCACTGTCTGAACTGGGCCCCATTTTCTCACCTGTTTATTTGGTATCTGTTCTTCTGTAAGCTACCTGAAATGCGTTTTGGAACATGTCAGAAGAAGCAGTGGGTTGAGAAATGGACAGATTGAGAGGTGAGAGATGGGCAGACAGAGAGAGAGACTCCAAGAAAAGGGGAACAAATAAAATTTCCTATGCAAAACCCTCTTCTAATCAGGGAAGGAAACCACCACGGAAAAGTGTGAAGAGGCAGGTAGCTTAGGACTGTTTCCTGGATTCCATGAAAAGTAACACCAAGAGATGAGAGGGTAGAACTTTAATAGTAAAAGAAAAAAAGCACGCATGCTTGAAAAATATATCTACAATATGTACTTTCTAAAGAATAGACTGAAATCAGCAGGACCCAATAACACTATACTTGGGTATTTACAGAAGTGAGAATCCCATCTCCAAACCACAAGGCATCCCTTCAGAGCACTGACAGTCTACATGGGGCGGTCATAAAGCCATCACCGCAAAAGCTATGCTACCCTGCACTTACAAGGAATGAGCAGCTGTGCTCAGGCTGCCCACGCACGTCATTTACACCCCACAGCACCTCTACGGGGGGGACGCCTAGCGAGCCCCGTCTCTGCAGGACAGAAAACCAGTTCTGGAGAGGCTAAGCCGACTTACCAGTTCTCCATCTCACAGGACTGGTCTCTCCAGAGCAGGACACGAACTCGGACCCACGATTGTAACCATGGTACTACAGTGCTTTGTGTGCTGTTTGTGTGTATAATACATTTGTTTCTATCATGAAAGGTTATTTAATAAATGATCGGTTGTCTTGTCTATCTCATTAGCTCACAATCAATCTTTATACTGTTGAATTGTACTCTTTTCCCCTGAAGAAAGGAACGGAAACAGCGGGGGTCAGAAAGAGGTGGGGCTCCATTCTTTATCTGGGATCTCATCTCATTGAAGTCCCCAAACAGGGAAAAGGAGCAAATGTTCTCTTTATCTTTTAAAGAGAGGGCTCCAGTGATGGTGACTTATTCAATTACAAAATCAAGGCTGGGGAAAGGGCACATGCAGCAACTAGAGCAGTATCAGCTGTAGGAAGGTCAAAAGTGCTCATGGGAGGGCTCAGGGGGCAGCCTCATTTAATTTCAATCAATAAAACAATAACAAACTCTAAAAATACTGGCCTACAATGGATTAGCTCTTTCTTGACATCTAGCAAGTTTCCACAGCCCACATGAAACATTATCGGGAACCAGTGAAAGGAAGAGTCCACAGACAAGGAAAATCAATGCCACAGGCAGGCTGAAACCCAGGCTGGAGTTTAGGAAGAGAAAGGGCATAGTTAAGAACTGGGGAAAGGCTGGGGAAAAAAATCATCACAAGGACTCTCAAGCATCATCCAACAATCATATAATCATTCATTCAAGAGAGAGTTACTGAGGTCGTATTCTGTGCAAGATTGTACAGCGGGTGAAGCAAGAGTGCAGCGTCCATGGTGGCAGCAAGTTGCGGGGCTCAAATACACTTCTGATCCCAGTACCTTGCACACTTGTCCTCAATATAAAGGCAAAGATAATTAAAGTAAAATAATACTCTGTAAACTCAAAGCATTGTTGAAAAAAAAAGTTAAAGAAGACCTAAATACCAGGACAGACACTCCACACACATTCCCCTATCAAAAGAAAGTGCTCTTGGAATGGCAGTGCTCCCCAGAGCGATCCGTATATTTAACGTGGTCTCGATCACAATCCCAGCGGGCTCCTCTGCAGAAACTGACTATCTGCTGCTACAATTCATATGGGAATTCGAGGATCTCAGTAATCTATACGTACTTGAAAAAGAAAAATTTGAGAGGACTTATAATTCTCAATTTCAAACCTTACAACTGTATCTCCAGGTGAGATTAGAGGCCATTGTGAAGTTATTACTGTGTTAATCCTTATTTACTAAATTCTCTACAATGAATATTACTGTTACAATAAGAAAAATAAAAAGTAAGTTATCCTTTAAAACATGCACACCGATTCATTCATTGGGAAAAAATTATTCTATCAATTAAGAGATAAATATCTATTGAAAAAGGACAACTTAAAAACAAGAGTGCATTTGCATTTTTCATAAATTGAAAACTGAAAAGCACAAAGACGTCAAGTTTCTAGGGAGACCAATGCAACATATTAATAGTTATTTTCAGAAATTCTAATTTAACAATGAAAACTCTGGAAAGGGAAAATCGTGACTGAGAGCCAACTGCAAACACATGGAGAGCAAAGGCCTAGAAATCACAGTTCCTTTAACTCTGCTCCTAACACAATAGGAGAGGAAATTCCTCACTGAGGGGACAGTGGAATCCCATGCATAAGACAGGATACACAGTACAAACTGCACTAGAATTGGGGGTGAATTTTTTAGAAGAATTCTAAAGTTACAAAATTGCTGAAAAACTATTAAAACACTGACAGAAAGATTAAAACACACAGTCATATATATTATATAGAAACATATGTAGTCTGCTCCCATGTTGCATTTAAATACAAATATATTTGTTCATTTATGGGCACTTATGACTTTATCCCTGGTAGAATATTTCAACTAAAACAAATAATCAATATAACACTCCTTTGTCAAATCTACTTGATAAGTTACTCTGCTATGTAAACATAATGTGTCTAAGATAGATCTAAAATTAGTGAAAAAGAGCTTTGTATGGCTTCTTGAACTATTCTCAAAATTCAAAGCTTAATTTTAAAACAGATCTGAACAGTAATTCTATATTACCTTTCCCGTCGTGAAATGAACAACACAGTCTGTTGTCAAAATTCTGTCCTTACAATGATTCACGAGCACCGTATCCTCACAAAACTGCTGGACAGCAAGGCACTATCCAGACACTGTGACCCAACAAATGAAACACAATGAAGACAGTGACCCTATTTTGGAGGGCTTATAGTCTGTGTCAACACCAGGGTTTTATTTGATTGGTTTGATTGGTTGGCAAAATAAAATCAATCAAGTACTTTCTTCTTTGAGCATTCTATAAGTCATGACTCTGCTGTTAGTGTCATGAGCAGGAAAGACTTAAGCATGACTTGATTAGATCAACTAGCAACAATCATCACTGGAGAGTGAGTAATAAAGAAGTTAACTGATAGCAATGCTTCTCCCTACATGAGACCTAAAATAAATCGACACTGATATCCGAAAAGAAAATGAGAATTTGAGGTCCCCAATAAGAAAAAAATCTAACAAGAAATCAAAAAAGTAAAGATTTTTTCATTAACGTTTCCTGGAAAGATTGGAGCATGGTGGTGTTGAGCTCAGATGCTAGGGAAAAACATGAGGGTCTGAATTCCCACAGCACTGGGTAGCTTTGACACTAATATGTCAGTCAAATTCTCTGCACCTCAGTCTCCGATGCATAGACTGGGGACAACAACCGCACCCATCTCCTAGAACGGTCCTAAGAATTAAGTTATTTTATATATACAAGTTTTAATAAAATACATCAGATATTAAATATTACAACAAAAGCACAAGGAAAAATGAAAACAGAGATAAATTGGAGTTCATTAAACTTTAAAACTTTGCTTCAAAAAACACCATCCAGAAAGTGAAAAAACAACACTCAGGAGAAAATTTTTTCAAATCATTTATCTGATAAGGAATTTGTGTATCAAAAAAAAAAATTCCACAGCTCAACAATAAAAAGGCAACTCAATTAAAAAATGAAAAAAGAATCTGAAAAGATATTTTTCAAGGAAAATATACAAATGGCCAATAAGCACAATGAAACGGTGTTCAATAACATTAGCTCTAAAGGAAATCAAGTCAAAACAACTAGGAGAAACCACTTCACATTCACTACAATAGGTTAAAATCAAAAAAAGATTAACAAGCACTAATGAGGACACAGAGGAAGCGGAGCCCGCAGCCATTGCTGGTGAGGATGTAACACAGCGTGACCACTTTGGAAAACATCCTGGCACGTCCTCAGAGAGTTGAACATTTGGCTTCTGAATGATCCAGCAATTCTGCTTCCTGGGCACACAAGTAAGAGAACTGAAAACAAATGTTAACATAAAAACTCCTACAGGAATATTCACCATTACTTTTCGCCATTAATTTTCAGAGCCAAAAAACAGAAACAACCCAAATGTCTATCACGTGATGAATGGGTAAACAAAGGGGCCCAGCCATACAGTGAAATATTATTCAGCAATAGCAAAGCATAGAGTACTGACCCAGGCCACAACGTGGACAAACATTGAAAACGTTACTCAGTGTGAAAGAAGTCAGTCAAAATAGACGGTTCCACTTACATGAAGTGACTCGATTTGCATGAAATGTTCAGCACAGGCAAATCCACAGAGACAGAAGAGTGGCTCCCTGGGGCTTGGGGAGGATGGGGAAGTTGATAATGTCTGCTTATGCGTACTGGGTTTCCTGTTGGGGGGAAGAAAATATTCTAAGATTGACTGGGATGCACATTTCTGGGCATAGAGTAAAATCCGCTGTACATTTTAATGGGTGATTTGTATTAAAACTGTTAAGAACAAAAGCACCTCGGATTAGTACCTTCCATAGTAAATGCAAATTGCTAACATTTATTACAGGAAGAAGAAACTGCCCTCAGCATGAAAGCAGGAGATCAGCAAATATTAGTTAACCGAAATTGGACAAGAGCATTTCACTTGAAACTGTTGCTGAGTGTACAAGAAATATTCAGACATGACAAGGAAAATCAGTTTGACATCACGAAGAAGCATTCTGCTTCAAATGCAAACCAAGGATTCGGCAAGCCCAGCTGCTACAAATGACCAGAGAAGAAACCTGGTTCTTAAAACAAGCACCAGAGCCAACAAGGAAATGGTGGTGAGGAAAGCAGGCGGCCTAAAATCTGGAACAGTGTGCTACAAATAATTTCTCCACTGAAAATTCAAAAATAAAATGAAAGTGATGTAATGCTGTGTTGAACTCACGTGAATGGGCTTCCTGCAGTGCTTGACAGTTCTGTAACCCCGAATGACTCAGGAGAATCAGCATGGCTCCTGGGAGTCCCCAAGTAACTGCCCATCAGCACGCTGACCACCATCACATCTGCCAGGGTTGAATTGCAGAGAAGAGAGCAACCTCTGAAAGGCACAGGGAATGTTGACAAGGGAATAAAAGGCTGCGGTCAATCCTGGGACAGAGGCCCTGTGAGCAGAGGCCAGAAGGCTGCAGGTGAACTGGAGTGGCCCTGGGGCAGGAAGGGACCACAGGGGAGCATATCTCAATTATCTCCTCTCTCTCCCTCGGGTAGGAGGGATAAAGCCTGCATCCTTCTCACCTGGAACTGTGGGTTCTGGCTGGCGGAAGTCTTACCGACACGGAATGAATTTCTCAAGACTGCGGAAAAAGGAAAGAAAGCGAGAGGGATTAGGGAGCCAAATCCACGAGTCTCTCAAATGCTCCCATATTTATTGTGTATAATCAAAGTAAAAAGTCAATAACAGTTGTGAGATAGTAGGCAGGAACTTGGAGAAAGAAGGGATGAGACAGAGATTGTAGACTCCACCATGAGTACTAAGGCTTAGTTTACCTTTAGGGAAGTCATGGGCTGAGGGGAACAAGATACATTTTTTAGACATGTTCATTACAAAGCAGACCACCAGACCAGCCTGGTCCCTGTTTTGGGGATAATAGACTATCTAACACCACGCAGGCCTGGCGTTTATAGCTGAGGGCCTGGGTCATTGCTCTGCAATAAGCAGTGTGCTATCTATAACCTCAAATATGCAAGCAAGGCATTGTCTCTGCTTTTTATGGCAAGGAGACAGGAGTGAGGATGCACAGGTGTTTGCTTTAAAGCAGTTAATAAGCACATTTTTTTTCTTAAAGTTGACAGGCGGCTGCGATGTGTTACAACTTGTTAACTCAATCATGGGCTCCCACATGGAACCATTATGGAGGACATCCTAGGATGACAAATCCTGGCTCTGGATCTTTTCCTGCCAGCTTCGGCCACTCCAGCAGGGTCTAGACACATCCCTGAATAACGATCCCACAGAACCACCTAAACTCTTAACTCCTGGTGCTTGAAACTTAATTTTAGCTCTACACAACTTAATGTAGAAAAGTTTCAGAAATAAAAGATATTATATTCTTTTTATATCTCATCATAAGACTGATTTTTCTGATTGCTCTAAGCTGCTTCTACATGGTAAAGCACCTAATTCTGCAGGTGAATTCAGTACTTTCCTTTGGGCATAACTAGACAGTCTGGGCTGTCTGACTTCTATTAGTCAAATACCGATACACTTAATTGATTTCTTTGTTCATCAATTTCAGCCTGGAGGTGAGGGTCTATCACTATTTTCCTCAGCCCACCCTCTACTCTTTTCTCATCAGCATCTCAGGCCTCCTGAAAACAAAACAAAGCATTTGTTTCCCTTCATCTACACTTTCCACAAAGGCAACAGGAATCATCATGCCTAGAGAATGAATTCAACACAAATGTTAAAACAAAAATCTATAAACCTGAAGCAACTCCATCTCCGACTCATGATACACAATGACATGAGAGTAAGTGTGTCAGGTACAAAGCATGCGTGAGCCTGACCACCTCATTTCTATTCTTCAAAGGAAGGAAGGTTTTCGTATTTTTTATTATCATTCTTTGTCATTGTTTCTGATTAAGCCAAAAAATTTTTTATGAAATAATTAAGCACTGCAATAACAGATTTTCGCTGTATCAATTACAGAAGGAATTCAGAGGGGATAGGAAAACCCACCTCTGTAAAAAATGCAAAATTCCTTCCCCTGTTAAGAACACGAATACAAAATGCAACAGAGAATTCAAATTCTTGTGGAGAGGACAAAAGCCACAGAATCAAAGCAAAGTCATTATTATGACTCAATCCAAAATTCACTGGACAAACATGCTCAATGCATTCAAATAATTTTTAAGGCACACTGCAAACCATTCACTTAATTATCTACAGGCTAGAGGAAGAATTTCCCTCTATAACAGACAACATAAATCAATAGGTTGCCCCACCAAACAAGGAACAAACATCAGGTTTTTTGCAGTTCTGATAAATCAGCAAGTTTTAAAGATCAAAATCCAGAAATTTTAAACATTCATTCACACCAGAATGAATCAAGCACTTAAAAAAAATAAATAACCCAAAGAAACTAAACACATTGATCACGTACCTGGATCAATGAGAAATTCTTGTACAGCTGGGAAAAAAAGAACAGTCTATAGACTTATACTTGAAAAATAAAACTACTTTTAAAGATAACTGCTAAAACACATTTCATCATTCATGTTGCCTTGAAAAATCTGAGGCACTTGTCTCTGATCAGAAAAGCAATTCTGAGTATTAGTATGTTACAATTCAGTGCCAGTTTGCTTTAGAAGAAAAAAGAAAAGCTACTGTTTCTCATCTTGCACAAAGTTTAAAGAACCTCCCTGCCTCTATCTCCTCCCATTTTCTAAGCTCATGCTCCCCAACCCTTCTGAAACAATTATGAGAACCTCTTATTCCCACCAATATGCCAAATCACAAAAGAGTATCAATTTATTTGTGTAAATATATACCTACACCTTGAACTGGAGGAGAAAGATTTCAGAAGGCTATATGGAACTTATTGCTATATTCCTGAAATCACACACATACACGTTCACAGAGACACAGACATATACAAACTGAATTACTGGGCACTTCACAAGCTAAGGACTTACAACTTCTAGAAGATAACTTTGTAGTTAGTTTAAAATACAAAACGGTCAGCTTTTGAAAGCCTTGAACATTGCAAAATCATCCAAATATCAATGAGATCCAATAAGCCTTCTCTGTAGAATGTAATTCCCCATGATGGCAAAGCAGACCCTAAGAAGTAGTGGATCCAAGACTCGTGTTTTTCACTAGCTATGATCGTTTTAAAACACGTAAACAGATTTAGAAAGGTATGTCCCCATGACATTTATTCTTATTGAGATGGCATATGTATTCAATTGTCTATGCAGAAAATAGGACCCATGATGGTGTTTAAGAAATATTTTGTGTATTGAAATATTTATTTTTAAGTGCAGACAAGGAGGGTGGGTATTACTCCATTGTAGAGCACCTTTTGTGCACGCACATGTTCCTGGCTTCAATCCCCTGTACCTTCATGAAAATAAATAAATACAAGTGCTTACTTAAAAATAAGAATAAATTTATATAAAAAAATAAATGCAGACTAAAAACCACTGCAATCTAGGAGCCACAATTATAATAAAAAACAAGTGTTTCTATCAAATATTGACTATACGCCAATCACAGAGACAACCAAAAGTCACACCTGACAACCATCACGTGTGATTCTCAGCAATCCTACTAAGTAGACACGGATGAGAAACCCGGCTCTGCGGATGAGGAGATGGAGCTCGGAGGAGCCGGGGACACTGACCGTCCTGCTCCCCGTGACACCGCATCAGCCCAGGGCAAGCGCTGACAGAGCTGCACTGAGGGGACACCCAGCTGCATGGAACCATGGGGGATTGGGGAGTCCTAGAAAATACTCAAAAGTGTTCAATGAAAAACCAGCTCAAATATGTTACTCTGTGCCCCATCCTCTAAACACAGAACATGTCTGGGACCTTTTTGATGCCTCCGTGTCCTTTCTGCCATCATCAGTTACGTGCCCTCTCAGCGCGACCAGTCATGAACTGGACCCCATACGAAGTGCACTCAGATGGAAGAGCTTTAAAAGCTGTTTTATGAAGTTTGTAAGACTCTGTCTATTCCTCACACAGGCGGTCATCCAGCACTACTCACCGGTGCGGATGTACCACCTGAAATCACACCTTTCTGCTTTTTAAAATCCCTTCATGTAATACAGACTTTTAAACAGCAAAGAAGCAGCTCAACCACAGACAGTGGACATCTTTTCACCAAACGGACTCAAACAGCCCATCGGACTACCTGGAAGCCCTTTTCTTCTATTAAACCCACTTCCAGGTACTTCATCTGATTGGTGGACTCGGCCTCTGAATGGCCTACTCAGAGAGATCCCATCCTCACATCCGGGGGTGGGAGAGGACCCTGCTGCTGGGAGAAATCAGTGAGGAAGGTGGACATCCTCCAGCCATTTCTGCACGGGTAGAAATGCCACATGCTCAGAAATTATTCCGTCAGCACCCCTCGGCTCCCATGGACTGGTTTCACATTAAGCAAACTTATGACACACTGATGCAAGAAAACCAGAAATTTAATTTATTAATGTAACAGGAGATGTGAAACTACAAACCAGATTGAAATATCAGAGTTCAACCATGAGTACAGATTCTCCTCCACGGCCCAATCTCGGGCAGGCAGTCACATGGCAAGCGTGGACAGAAGCAGAGCAGGAAGGGTTTCTAGATTAACTCAATGGACTAAATTTCTGTTATAAGAACAGATCTACTGCCTGGAAAACAATTAATGCCAATCACGGGGCACACTCCATGGACAGTGGCTGAAACACGACTGTGAGTACCTGTATAACTCCACTTTCCCTGTCCTTTCTGGTCTAACTGATGCAGAGGTACAGAGATCCAGGGATGCAGATACCTGTAAACACCCAAAGCCCATCCCTGGGAGCCTGGAAACCAGATAGCCAGGATTTAAATCCCAGCTCTGCCACTTACTAGCTCTGTTACCTTGGCCAAATTACTTACCCTCTGTGTGCCTCAATTTCCACACTGTAAACCTGGGATAACAATCAAATCTTTCTTACTCACTTGTTGTGAAAATTGGAGGATTCATTTCTGTAAAACTCTCAGAAAAGAATGTAGCACATTTTTGGTGCCCAACAAATTTCAATTTAATAAGAAAGTGATTTACAAGTCTCCCATCTAATCATCTTCTGTGTTTCATGACTATTCTGAGTCCCAAAGGAAATCCTTATTTCCCCTCTTATAAACTCTTGAGGAGCACCCTTCTGTTTCAAGCCACCACCTGTTTAATCTGAGGGGGGATTCCCTCCTCCCCACTCCTCTGGTCCATGGGAGACTGCTTCTCCCTTCACACCCCTGACCACTGGCCCACGGCTAGCCCTCCTCACACTAACAGATTGAGGTGTGAGTCCGGGGAGACAAGCAGGGCATATGAAAGCTTTCCTTCCCCTCCAGTGTTGGCCACCCTTAGGAAGCAGCCGGGATGCTCAGTTCCATGGCAAGACAGTCCTGTGCATTATGGGTCAGAATCTCTCAAGGGAATGCTCGCTGTGGACCAGAGTTACCTGGGACTGCGTAAGTCTCTAATTCTGGGACATAGTGTCATGACACTCACTCTCCCACAGCCCTGAATTTCATGGAGAACGTGGCTTCATCAGTAATAAAGGAGACATTTATCGCCTGCCTGTTCTTCTTTGTCATCTCTCAGTTGGCTGCTGGACACAACATGTGTATAAGTATTGGGTCCCCTTAAGCCCCAACATATATGAAGTAACAAAAATTCTGTGGCTTAACATTGGTTCAGGGCGACTGTGTAACTGTCCTGACTCTGCTGATGCTAAATTATGTGTATAGGAACTATGGAACCTCCTCAAATATCTTTCATCATAAAACCAGCTTTTCTTATTTTCCTGTTTCTCAGTAATTGCCAAAGACTATCAAATGATGGCTTCACACCAAACAGCAGTTAAGATTATGAGCCCTCTTGTCATACACACTGTGCTAAACACTTTACATAATTTCTAATTCTCACAATTCTACAAAGCAGAAATGAGTGTCCCCATCTCACAGACGAGGGAAAAACTCAGAAAGAACTGACTCAGGATCACGTAGATCAGTGGCAGCGCGTGCACGCAAACCCAAGTCAAAACACCACACCCCTTTGTATATGTACCAAATCTCCTACCACCCATTGACACACAGCGGTGGGGATAATACTTAGGGAACTCAGTACACTTTTCAGCTTTAAGGTGCTCCAGAGGCCGCTTCTAGCTCTTTTATAAAATCCCGGCTCACTGGTTTCTAACACTGCAAGAAAAGTCCGATGTTGCAACTGTTTGCACAGGAAGTCTGAAATGTTCACAGCGAGATGATAGAATAAAACTAAGACATAAGCAGAATAATAGTTCCAGGTAGTCAGACATAATGGACATTGTGCTACCCTGAAGCACTAAGCAAAGGAATGAAAAAAAAAAAAAAACGTTGTTTAAGACTTCCTTTACAAACAGGAAAGTTAAGACTGTAAGAAGGTGTAACAGCGCCACCTATGGCTTAAAAGGCCTTCCTGGTTGCCTGGAAAGGTGCAACACAAAAATTGCCTGTGGATCAGAAACAAGAATCAGATAACTAAAAGCTTATGTAGCACATACTGCTCTCCTAGTCCTCATGTCTTGCACTGTAGCAAAAACCAACAGACCTGTACTAGGCCTATATTCATAAAAGTCATGTCTGTATTTTTCCAACAGGAGGTAATCTAAGTATCTTGCAAAATACTTCTCAAAGAGCCAGGAAATCATAGAAGTGTATTGAAATACAAAAACATTTATTTACATATTAAAACAGCATGAGCTTTTTTCTATTAAAAAAGCTGACATGTCAAATCAATGTTTTGATATTTTAAAACCTATTAAGAGTGCAGAAAAATAAATCAAAATTTTCTTTAATCACAAAAGAGAGAAGCTTATTCCCTGAAAATGATCAATGTGGATTTTTCTAAACTTAATGCTTCTGGTCAGAGTCCTACGAATTTAAATGTCTGAGTGTATAGTTACACGGCAGCATGAACACTGAGTTGTAACAATACACATTCTGTGTAAATAATCTTCAAGGTCGTCTGCTTAAGTCAATTTAACTAGTCCCTGTCTCAATAGAATGATACAGATTTCATTAAAACTTCATACTGCACGCACACACACACACAAAACCCTGAATCCTTGTTACTTTAAGCCATATTCATATATATCCATATTGAATATGCATCAGAAACAAGCCACCCTCTTTAGTATTCACAGTTGATCCTTCTAAACTATCTGTCATTGTGACAGCACATTTTTACTAAGCAGCTCTTGGATGCTTTGTATACAAGGCGTCTACCTCTCACAGTCAGACATGGTAAACGGCATCACTCAAATTTCACAAATGAGGAAATATACTTAAGCCATGGAAACAACGTACATATTTATCATCAGGAAAGAAAAGAGTAAAGATTTTACTTTCAATATGCACTGACAAACTTTTCCTCCATACTAAGACTACATACATAAAACAAATTCAGTCATTGTAAATTATTCTGTCAATAAGCACCACTAGAGAAAAACAAGCAACATCATTAGCAATGATTGGACTTTCAAAGCCCACTCCTATTTTGCACTATAATCATTTTTAATGTTTTGTTTTAGTGCTTACATAGCACTAATATAAAGAAAACATAAACTATTTAAGTCATTACCTGAGAATGCAACATTTGTGAAAATGTACAATTTTAATTTATGCCGCTCTGTCTCACATTCTCACTGGTGTCTCTCCTTTGAAGGCCTCATCAGGCTGAGATCACCAAAATCGGTCATTTATGGACTCACAGGAGTTCGGGAAACCACTCAACGGGAGGCTGATCAGAGGAGAAATTGAGAATGCATCCTGTGCAGCCTGGATTCCAGCACCGAGCTAGGCACCGCCAGCTGCGTTTGATTTGGGACAAGCTGCCCACCTCTCAATCCCTCAGCTGCAAAAAGGAGACATTGATACCTACCGTCAAACACCTGCTTTGAAGTAAAACATGAGAAAAACAGTTTAGCCTTTGGTAGGTGTCCACTCACAGCAAGCTTGGTCATTATGATGATGAGGATTACTTTTAATAAGTTAAGCTAGACCAAAAATTAGAAATCACCATAAAGGAGAAACATTTTAACTCAATAAGCATTTCCTTTTGAATGGATTGATAAAAGTTCTAATGATTTTTTTAATAAACCAAATTTTGTCCATTAATTTTAGATTTACCGGTTTATGGACAAGTCTCCAAAAAAAGAATTAGAGGCCTCTAACCTCTGAATACTAAGAAAGTAAAGTTTAAAAAAATTATGGGGGAGAGTATACCTCAGTTGAGAGAGTATGTGCTCAGCACGCATGAGGCCCTCAGTTCAGTCCCCAGTAACTCCATTTAAAAACTTTTATTTAAAAAAAAGGAGAATTAAAGGAAAAAGATGGAGGACTACAGAATTTTTTTAGAGAATCCACTCAGATTTAAGATGGGGAAAAAATATCCATTTCTCACAGGAAATCTTGAGAACTATGTAAACCGGATCTGAGTTGTCTAGTCTTTAACATTATTCATGAATTCATATTACCAAGTCTTAAAACTACCTGATAACCCACAGTGGTGATAGTGATCATAAAACCTGCCAATGCGGATCGAACTCCGGCTAGGACTGCTCTGTTCTGACATCTCTGCCCCTGAGGCCTCACCAGGCTGAGAGCACTAAATTTTGTCATTCATGAGCATCTCGTGTAAGTCTTCCACTTGTGCTTCTCAGTCTCCTCTCACCAGCCCCTCTGAGGGAAGCACTGTTATCATCTTCCCCACACGCAGATAAGGTCACTGAGGTACAGAAACTAAACCTGCTCCAGGTCACATCGGCATTAAAGGACGTCTGTATTTCTGCTGTTTTGCGGTTGACAAAGGAATCTGAGATATCAATACAAGATAGACTGTTAAATAATCAAGTCTGTCAGCTCTTCACCTCAAAGAGCAGATACTATAAATTCCTGATGTAGGATGAGGCTGCTGCCACAAAATGACTCAGCTAGAAATTAATATCCAAGATGAAGCAGCGGATACACATAAATATTCATGACTGTCAACTCCTCTCACGGGTCTTGGCCCTTCACTGCCTGAATGGGGGTGAAATCCCCACCCGTGTCTGGGAGGGTAGCGCGGCTCTTCCAAGTCTCACCCAGGCTTCACAGGCTGTTTCCCCCTACAGACTGTCCTAAATGATTAAAAAGCTCACAAGATTTTTACACCAGCCAAAACTGAAAGACATTTCTGCATATGGAGCACTTTCTCAGGCTTAAACCATTTTTGCCTACACTCAGCAAGGGGGAAAAAAGAAACATGACTCTGCAAAGTCTCTTAGCCTTACCACTCACAGGAGTTGAATGGTCTCAGCACAAGATGACACTTCACATTACAGGATGAGAACAAAATAAAGCCGCCCCAACAACAAGCACTCCCAGAGACAGCGCTCAGCAGTCTTCTGCACACTCACGGTTGTGCAGCCCTCACCACCATCTATTTCCAGAACACTTCATCACCCCAATAGAACACCCCTGTCACTAGCAGTCACTCCACAACCCCCCTCCACCCAGCCCCTTGCAACCATCATCTGCTCTCTGCCACTGCATGAGCCAATTCTGGGCATTTCTAAGATCACTGAAATCAACAATATGTGGCTGTTT
Organism: Vicugna pacos; assembly: GCF_048564905.1. Lineage (NCBI taxonomy): Eukaryota > Metazoa > Chordata > Mammalia > Artiodactyla > Camelidae > Vicugna > Vicugna pacos. The sequence goes on along the minus strand of NW_027328841.1, from coordinate 37,784 downwards.
GTGTCTGGTTCCTTTCAGTTAACGTGCTGTTATCAAGGCTTTCCCATGTTGAAGTGGTATCAGCATGTCTCTTTTTTTTTTGAAAATGTTAAACTTTATTAGAAGGTGGTAAATACTATCAAAAATAGTAGAGTGGGGTATAAGGGATGGGGTTTCAAAGGGAAAAGGCCGGGTTGAGCAGTCAGGGTGGACTACCCAGAGCAGATGCCTTTTTTCATATTCCCCTTTATTTATTTTTTCTTTTTTATTCACTCTTATGTCTGAATAATATTCCACTAAATGGAGATACTACATTTTGTTCTTTCATTCAGCAGCTATATATGGACGAGGTCCAGAAGAATGAGTGTAAGTGGTGGCTAGCAGGGATGGCATTTAAGCAAAGGGCAAGATGTGCTTTCAAAAAAAAAAGTGAACAATCAGAGGCACAAGGAAATTCAGCGCGTTTCTGAGAAAGTGCATGGTTGCTTCAGTAGGACTGCCATGCAGGGCTGTGGGGGATAGTGACAGGAGACACAGTGAGGGAGTCACCTGAGAATATTCCCCACTGCAAGCAGCTCAGCCAATTCTCCTCCCTCATCCTGTATTTTAGAGACATTTTTGCTAGCTTTTCTCTTATTTCAAGTAACAGTACTTTAGTTACACATCTGATCATCTGCATCAGACCACATTAGCTCCAAGCCACAGAAAATCATTCACTGACCGGAGCAGCTCCAAGACATAACATTGATGGTCCAGGGAGTCCTGCAGCATCCCATCCTGCAGGCACAAACCACACATGTTCCCTGGTGATGTCCGGAAAGTAAAATGCATGGAAATATCTCACTGCTGCTGCACGACATCTGCCCACAAATTGCCCACAAATCATGCTGGCACAGCACTACTCAACCCTCGCACTACCCAAAAAAAAAAAAAAGAGAGAGAGAAAAGAAAAGAAAAGAGAAGAAAAGAAAAGAAAAGAAAAGAAAAGAAAAGAAAAGAATAAAGCTAAGAAAGCAAATTTAGGCTCTTCCATTGAAAACCAGCAACCATCACTGCCAGTATCTGAGCTGGAATGATCCTGACTTCAAAAACCACTGTGCAGTTACTATTCAAATGTGACAGACATATATGTATTTCACTTTGATGATATTACAATAGGATTTTTCTTTTCAAAATTTCCAGTTGCAACAATAGCACAAGAACGTTTATGTTTCATTTTTTAAAAAAAATCAATTATTTTCCACTTTGTTAATTTTGAATCTATTATTATTTTATAAAGGGAGCTATGCTGCAGATTATAAACCAAATATCTGGCTTCTGCAAACAAGACCTATATGACTTCACTATTTCAGAGCAAGCTTTAATGATGCTTTCAAATTGGGGGCGCTCACTAACAGCTCTTTAAATACTGTCAAAGATGTGCTATTATGTAATGCAAAGGGTCTACCTACACATCAACTCAGAAACCAAAGAAACTACACGAAAGCCTTAGTTTATCATTTTAAAATATTCCTATTATTTTGAATATTAAATTTCTTAAAAGATAAGATATTTTTTGAGAAAGACATCAGTTGTATTAAATTTCCTCTCACCAAGAAAGCAATCTTTATCAAGAATTACTACCCCTATGAAAATCCAAAAGACAGGACGTTTCTAGCTAAGTTAACTTACAGATCTCAACACAAGCCTTAATCCTATCTGCTCTCACTTGAACGAGCCCAGCAAAGTCCTGGGCTACTCTGGAACTTAGCTCTTCTGTTCCATATGTTGGCAGAGCTAAGATCATCACACAAGGCAGGGAAGGAGAGAAGAGGTAAGTCCACCTGGCGGCCTCCATCTGTTTACTTCCAGCCACAAGGTGTCGCTAGAGCGACCCCGCTAACAAGCCCTCCACACAAGGAAACCCGGCATCCACTCTGCCCCTGCGGTCCCCAAGCAGTCCCGACGCCCCTCTCCCACTGGTGGCCTCCGAGCCTGTGAATGGTCTTCTAATGACCCTCCCAGTTGGTCACACCCTCCCCCTCTTCCCCGCTACACACACACACACACACACACACACAGCCAAGGCAGCCTTCCCAAAGCACAAATTTGATTACATCTCCCCCACTTCAAACCCATCAGAGGCTCCCTGGTAGAGTTCTAGCCCCACCCCCGACCCTGCTTGTCCATCCTCACCTCAGTACCAGGTCCCCAGTGACCTCAGGGGCCCCGTGACCTGCTGCTACTTCCCACTAGCCTCCAGGCTCATTTTAACTGTTTGTCAAGGAAGTCTTCCTTCCCTCCAACCTCCGCACTTTGGATTAGGTGCCCTGCTGTGTTAATAAAACATTTTAATCTAAGTCAACTTCTGACACTGCTAAGCTCTCAAGAAGCAAGTACATTTTGCTTACTACTGTGGGTCCACCCCCTCTCCCCTAGACACTCAGAATTGCGTGTTTTGTGAATAAAAGAATGAAGGGGTGGGACTCAAAAGGACAGGCAGAGCTGCTCTCCTAAGGGTCACTTCCTGCTGACACCCTTCACTGCCTCTTCTGTGTCAGTTCTAGTAAAAACCAAGCTCCTCCAAAGCCCTCCACCCCTAGGCCCTCTCCAGTGTCCTTCAAAGCAGGGTCACCCACCACCCTGGACCACACAGGGCAGTCTCCCCGAGTCCCCACCCCACAAGCCTCCAGGCCTCTACCCGGGCTGCTCCTGCCACCTGAGTCACCCTCTTGATTCCTTCCCCTGGCTGACTCTTACTCTGTCCCCAGAACTGAATGTAGAGCCAATTTCTTCCAGGAAGTCCTCCCTGATGATGTCCTTTAGCTCTTGGCTGGGCTCCATCTACAGCAGCACTGCTTGGCGACCAACTGGTATTTGTCCACCTGCTCTTATGAGACCATGACCTCTTGGAGGCCACGTGGGAAAAAGGAGTGAGGTGACAAGAGGGGTGGGAAGAGCAAACAGGAAAGTCGCAGCTCAAGTCCCAAATTCAAGGATTCTGTCTCAGATAAAAAGAATAAACTGTTTCATACGTGTGTCATTTGGCTATGATTTTTGTGGCTCATGGAAAACAAGAGCTTGGTGTTCAAGCCTGAAATCCAAGTTACATGCAAAGAAATGTATATATTCATATCCAAAGGAAACCAGAGCTGCTCAACAACACTTTGCAGTTAAAATCCAAAGGAACTTTGATAAAGGCAATCTCCCTCTCTCTCTTTATTTTTATTTATTTATTTTTTTTGGTATCATATAGTTTTAGAAGTATTTGTATAACTAAGTGATGGCTACAGCCTATGATTCTGCACTGGAGTGTTTGGGGCTAAGGAAGCCCAGATTACATGCACTGTGTAAATGCAATCACACCAACACAATGACAGGCGCCCTAGTGGCTGAGCTGAAGTTCCAAAGCAGAGAACCTTATGTTGGAAGACAGCTCTCAGTAGAAAGTAAGAAATGCAATGTTCTGTACTCAATCTCATTAGCTTTATGAGCCATTAACAGATAGTATGTCTTGTCTAATGAAACCCCAAAATATATTGTCATCTTCGATTTTCTCCATCTGACTGTTTTATGCTAAATTTGGATATCAAACCCTCACTCCATACGGAAAGCTCAGGCCTTAGCTGCAGCACAGTTACATCCCGTGGAAGAAAGCCGATCAAGGGAGAACAGGAGAGTTTCCCTTCAGAAGCTGCTAAGTGTGGTTTTGCACCTGTATGTCATTTACAACCACGCCATCGTCAAAGGAGTAAGACCTTACATCTGTGGGGCAAAAAGCACTGCGGTGGTTCCGAACCATGAAAGAACACTGAGCTTTGTGCAACAGTCCTGAGGCACTTAAAGCGTACTTTCTCTGAAAGGCTCCGAAACTGACTCACTTCACCATTTCAGGTACAACCGGAATTAGTAGAGAGAACATGCCCTTGAAGTCTGACAAGGCCCTGCTGGAATCCTGCTACAGCATTTACTAGCTGCTAAATGAACCAATTCCTTAAACCTCTGAGGAGGCTTCCCAATCTTCAAAACGGGGCTGCCACCGCCCACTTGGGAGGCATGGATGTGAATGCAACACGCAAGTAGGGCGGCCGACTGGTACGTGACACGGGGCCTGGCTAGTTTCCCTCCGCTGCCCTTCTCCCCCTTTAAACTTGCACTGTTCCCCCTGGTAAGGGTGAAGCCCCAGGAACAGACTGCCCGATTCTTCTGTATATCCCCGGATACATACCTTACCCTTAGGAGGTCAGAAAAACAACTGCCTCCTCCCCAGTCACTATCAATATTCTTAAGAGTCTGGGTTTTTTTAACTCTATGTTTCAGGGAGACTATTCAAGAATTGTTCAACCACCGTTCTCCAGGATGGCTCCTCTCCCAACGCCCATCCCTTCTTACCTCAAATCTTCTGTCTGATTGCCTTTTGTTCGTGGGAAAGAGAGTCCGCTAGGGTGCGGACTCCCTAGGCCTCCCTCCCTTCATCACAGGAGAGTGTGACTACATTCTCCCAACTCCCCACTCCGACTCCAGCTTCTGAGGAGTTTCCCCTTCTGGACCCTGCAGCTTCTGGATCGTCCCAAGACGCGCACACGTGGCCAAAACCCTCTCTTCAGATTTCTTCCTGTGTGGCCCTGCCCACCCCCCAGAACCTTAAGGATAAATGCCATTGCTCTGAAAATCACAAACGCCGCTGACTGACACACCAAAGCTGCATGGTCCGGGCTTTCCTCCAAACCAGGCACAGCCCTGCCCCCCCTCAGACACAGTCTGCACCTCTTGAGATGAGCTGATCCACTTGCACGGCTGTGAACACCAGCTAAGAATGACGAATCCCAATGTGTATCTCTAGTCCGGCTCCTTCACCTGAGCCCCAGGCTCATAGACACGAGTGCCTCTTGGAAGTCCTAACTTGGATGACAAATGGCATCTTAAAAATGCCATATGTCAAAAAAAAAGGCCTTATGTCCACCATTTACTCTAGACTTCGATTCCTGGCAGGTACCTCCCAGGCTCCCCATTTTAGTAACAGCCCCAGCACCCACCTAGGTGTTTGAGGTCACATTCAATTTCCACTGTTCCCTCCACCTGGCCCTGCCCTGGAATCAGTCTTGTTATTTCTGTCGCTAAGCCAGTCTCAAGTCTGGTTCTGCAGGGAGCACGATGGAAACCCACAAGCTCACAGCAAGGTGCACTGAGTCACAGTCCTCCGAAGGGAGTTCCCTGGAGGGGGAGGCATCTCCTGCTGCCAGTCACCTCAGAAGGCACTGGATTCTCACAAAGAAGGACCAGAAAAAGGACTCAAGGATCTCCCGTGATCTGAGGTTTGAAGGGCCCGAGTTCTGGGGGAGCTCCTAGTTAGCTGACACTCCTGTCAGTGAGCAGATGAGGATGGTAGGAACCCAGGCAAGTCTGTTCTCGCTCCGACCCCTTTTCTCTCGGGAGCCACGGGAAAGGCCAGTTTCCAGGGCACAGACCGGCCATCACAGATCCCAGCCTGCATTTGCCAACCCAGACAGCCTAGACTCCTACTTGCGACTCTTACTTCTGTTCTGTTCCCCCCCAGAATGTGATGGACTCTTTCAGAAAGTCTGGACTGTCTCAAGCGAGACCAAGTCAGTGAAGGATGAAGTGTCCACATTTGGACCAGAGCATGAAAGGAGAAACAAGGCCTCATGTCCAGCATGACGGTGGTGGCCAAGCCCTTTCCCTGGGTGAGATGAACCAGGGTCGGGGTGAGAATGCAAGGTCCCTTCACGGCTGACAGGGGTGTTGGAGACTCACTACCGCAAAATAACCACACGGCCGTCAGTGGTGGACATCAGCTGCAACAGACACAGAGTCAGCTATTTACTGCCAAAAAGGGGTAAAAGTAAAGGCCGGTGCAGGGAGGCCTGCACGGCTGCTGAGGCAAACCACAGACCTGGCTCTGAATGCCCACTGGCTGAAGCAGAGAGGAAGCTACGGTCCCCTTTAGCGGTCCCTGTGTCCACCAGATCCAAGTGAACCAGTTACTTAGGACAAGGCAATGTTTTCCTGATACTTAGAAAAACCAGCCTCATAAAGGGAACAAAAGAGTGGCATGGTTTTAGGCCCGCTCCTGCCCCTCTATGAATGCAAAGTAAAGTAAATGGCACTGGGAAGGTGAATGCAAAAAAAATACCAAAAAACAAAAAACCGGTGACTGCTTCCTCCAACAGCGTCCCCTGCAGCTGCTCACCCCCGAGCCGGCCACTTCCTCACCAGTGACCGCCGGCCAGGAAGCGCCGTCACGCACGTCACACAGCGACAGCCAGGAACCTCGTGCCGAGCACGTTTGTGTAAAAGCCAGAATCAAGCAAGGTGCTGCAGAATTTGACTTTCCAAGTTTAAATACTCCATGAAAAAAATCCCTCAGCAGCCGCCTAAATCAATTCGCATCTCACTTCTTCAAAACAAATAAACAAAATTAGTAAGAGAGCATTTGTTACCAAATATAAGGACGAACTAACAGGTTCCTCAAAGCAAGGACTTTAACAGATATCAAACTCCAGTGGGTGATGTGCTAACATAGCAAAAATTCCAAAAAAGTAGAAAATAAGATGACTAGGATAATATACGAATCATGGCAACTGTTAAGTTTTTGCTTTTTATAGCGATGGAGACGGCACAGAGGGCGATCTGGCTATTCCAATGCAGGGTGTGCACAGCCCACATTTTCAGACCCAACAACATGCTCACGGGGTGGTATAAGGGAAAAAGGAAAATAGAAAAAGGAATAGAGGAACAGCCAAAACTAGAAACACACGAGAACAAAAATGACTTTGACAGCATTTACAAGAAATTACGTCAGTGTGATGAGGACAGGGACGCAGGGACGGTGAGACCCACCCTCACCTCCTGATCCAGGGAAGGCAGGGGCCTGAGGGGAGCGATGCTGCCGGGGGACCCCAACGTGGTCAGCGCCCCAAACCAAAACTTCACCTAGATGCGTGTAGACAGCTTTTGAGCTACAAAATGTGGTCGCATTTCAAGCTGGACAACTTTACTCACTCCCACCAAGAGGAACAGGGGAGAATTAGGTTCTGCTCCTGAACCAAAGCATTGTTTAAAAAATTAATGACTGTGTAATAGTAAAAGCAACAATGGAGTAAAAGTCACTGGCGGAGAACGTGCTTGACCCGAGCTCATTGGCCACGTTATCTCACTGACGTTCAGATGCTGGCTGAGCCCTTATGGTACCAGAACAGACAGACCCACCAGGAGGGAGGTTTAATGCGCTGCTGTATTTTGATGCCGGCAGCCATGCCTGGTACACAATGTTCTGGGTAAACAATGGTGACAGTGTCAACCACTATGGGCTAAGCACACATCCAGCTACTCCGCCAAATCCCAAGGGCAGACTTCAAAAGGCAAAAACAAGCTGGCATTCTCTGTTGGCTCTGCAGAATCAGAGCCAAGCAGTTGCTGAGCAAAAATGTCACCAGTGCCTCCTATGACAAAATAGGAGGCACTGGCGTGGGGCTGGGGCAGGGCTCCAGGCTTCCACTGATCACCCACCAGTCTGTCCAGGGGGTGAAGGAGGTCCCTGCTTTCATTGCACCGATGCACCTACCTTGAATGACGCCTTAGGACTCAACAGGTGACAGGTGAGGTGAACGGAGCCAGCCTTGGTGTAGCACGGTTCTGGCAGCTATGCCCTCAGCAGTGCCCAGTTTCCTAAACCTGACACCTCATCTCCAAGGAGCAGAAGTGTAGTGTGGGCATGTAGATCACAGGGCCCTGTGAGGACAAGTACAGATCATGGCCACGACATGCCTCTCCCCTTCCTTAAGCCATAGAGGAATGTCCGGGGAGGAAGTGAAAATTATTCCAGAGCCTGCCAGGCACCACACGCAGGTGGGACACGGATCCCCTGTGTCTGTCATTCACAGGACTGGTGTGGATTTTCTTTTTATCAATTCTCTGGCATCTTCTCCTCCATCTTACCAACAACAAGAAAGTAGAATCTGACCTTAGAATCACAGAGAATCACAGAGCCCCTCCTGCACAGCGGGCCCGGCAGCACGTACCATGTCCTCCGACCGTCACCTGTGGGACCGCCATGAGCGCTCTCCAGACTCAAGGCCCGAGGCCGTAGGCCGGGGGGACACAGCTCACCTCACTCTCCCCAGTAAAGGGGGACCACCTCTCGGCAAAGACGTCTCACCCTCTTCTGCCCGAGGGACAGCTTGAAAGATACACAGGGAAACATAGTAGAGGGTGAGGGGTTAGGCAGCCCAGAAGTGATCGTCTGCACTTCCAAGGCAGAGTGGGGCCTTTGACCTAATCACAGGGACAATGTGAGGACGAATTTTTCCCTGCTGTGTCCCATACACCGTGACACGACTTTCCCTGCGTAAGGAGCTAATTCGGAAGCCCCTGGCAGTGTTTCTGATGTCCTAACTTGGCATGGTGGCTGTCAGGCAGGGGAGAGGGCCTGAGCCGTGCTGGTGCTGGGCCTGGGAGGCAGGAGACATCGGCTCCACCCTGAGCTCAACCAGCACCTCATTCTGCGTCTCGGGATTCAGAGTCTCATTTATAAGCAAAGGGATGAAACTGTCCCAGGACAGGCTGTCCAACAGGAATGAAATGAGAGTCATGTAAATAACGTTTCCCAGTTGCCACGTTTAAAATGTAACAAAAAAAAAAACCAAGCAACTGATTTTAAGAACAGACCTTACTTATTCTACTGTATGTAAAATACTATCATTTTGACGTGTAATCAATATAGAAAGTAACAAGATAGTTTATATTCTTTTTACTAGACAAGTTTCAGCGTCTGATGTGCATTTAACTTACAGCACATCTCAGCTCAGACCGGCCTCCTCCCCAGCACTACTAACATCAGTAGCTGTGGCTACTCTATTGGACAGCAACTCCAGGGGTCCCCCCAAGTGTCCTGGCTGAAAAGGGGGAGTAAGTGTCCACACTAACCCTAAAAGGATCTCTCTGAAACAAAGGCGGATTTAGTTTTAAACATCTGAAAACCGGCGGGCTACACCTCCTTCCCGCCTTGGCTACAAGAAAGCCCTCCTCCTTGATGATCCCATTCTGGATGTAGGGAAGCAATCTGTCACACAGCCAGGGTGGCCCGGCCTTCAGGTTGACTTGCCTGCTGTCTGTGTCCAGTCCCACGAAGTCCTCCTTCTCAAATAGGATGTAGAGGAGGGGGGTCTTCTCCCCAGAATTTTCGGGGTCCCCATCCAGCCACTTGGACTTGGGCAAGATGAAGAGTGACTCAGTGAAGTCGTCGATCCTCTTCTCCACCACCCTGCAGTCCTCGTAGATTGAAGGCCACGTCGGTGTGCGGCTGCTCGGCCACCTCCCCATACAGCACAAAGACAAAGAGCTGAGAGTCGTAGAGCGTGGTGCCATACAGCTCCTCTGTGCGTGGAGCTTCTAGAAGGTCTTGGCCAAGAGGCAGTCAGTAATGGTGACAAGGCCCATGACATTGCGGTGGGTCTGGAAGTCACTCCATCCATTCTCGGGCGCATAGAGATACCTATAGTAGATACAGAGTGCCCACTGGGAGCCGCACGGTCTGATCTGGCTCACCAAGGAGATTCCATTATAGATGCAAAAGAAATTCTCTAAGATGATCCCCACGGGTTGGACCACAATCGGGAGAGTCTGGTGGTCCTCAGCGCACTGCATGTAGTCAGGGGCGTTCATGTTGCAGGCGCTGCCGAGAAGGGAGGGTAAATCGATGTACATACTGTGCTGTGGGCTGCGGGCCTCACTGGGATGCGGCGACCTGGTGTGCACCAGCCAGAAGGCAAGGGAAGTCCAAGCAAATCGGGGATAAGTTTGTCCTCAGCGTCTGCACATGGCTACTGAAGCTCAGATCACATTACCCAGCTTTTGGTCTAGGCTTCCATCCCCTGCAGAAAAGGATCATTTCTTGTTTTCTGTTTCCAAGCACCTAGGCAGGCCCTGATGCAAAGTCGGTACTCAAAACTGCTGAATAAATGAATGAATAAAGGAACTGCTTCCCCACCCCTCAGCAGGATATAATGCAAAGAACCATAGTAGGATCAAAATATCTGGATTTCAACGCCAATTTATTTGAACTCCTAAGGTGCAGAATAATGGGTAAGAAAACTTGCTTTGGGGAGGAGGGTACAGTTCAGTGGTAGAGCACGTGCTTAGCATGTTCAAGGACCTAGGCTCAATCCTCAGTACCTCATTTTAGAAAAATGAAACAAATAAATAAACTTAATTAACCCCCTCAAAAAATATTTTCTCCATTCAAAATTCAAAAAAAAACCACCTTGCAATTGACACAACATTGTAAACTTGACTATACTTCAATTAAAAAAAAAACTACTTGCCTTACAAGAATATATCTGGATTATGGAAGTTTGCAAATGTAAAATGCCTAGGGTACCATTTGCATAAGAAGAAGGAACTGTACAAATGTACTATCCCTCATTTATGAGCTATTTTTCCTTTGGGGAGATTATAACCTCTCAGAGATATTTTTCTCATATTAAAAAAAAAAAAAAGAAAACATTACCTGATTCTCCATACTGCTGAAGAATCAGATAACCCTATGAAAGCATCTGACCCACAGAGTTTATTCAATAAATGTTTGTTGAATGAATGAATAAACAAGCAAAGTGAATGCTGCTCCCTGCCACAGACCATCATAATGGTACTGCTTGGAAATGCCATGCCCACGTTCCACCCAAATCTTCACTAACCACGTGGGTGACCTGGGCAGACCTGTGTGCTTCTCTCAACACCAGTTTATTCATAAATAGAAATGAGGGCAATAACACAAACCTAAAAGGGTTAGTGAGTCACGAATGAATAGTACCCCAACTTTGCAAGATGGAACTATTAAAGAAAATTGGGCAAAGAGTCCATAGGCCCTCTCCATATTATCTCTTACAACTACATGGGAATCTACATTACATCTAAAAATAAAAAGTCTATTATTTTAAAGAGGCTATTGAGTTTAAATCAGCTCACCATCTCAAATAAGGAACACACAGTACAAATAAGAGAATGCGCAGCCCATGAGATGCACTCAGTAAATATTTCCACTGAACCCACTGGTCCCTCCAAATTCAGAGCATGAGGATGTGTCCTCGTGGCCAGAGGCCACTGCACCTGAAGCTAAAAAAGCTAATGGTCCCCACTTTCAAAAGCCCCTGCCACCAACCTAGGTCTAATTTTGTATTTGTAATTTTTTTTCTTTTTATAAAATAGAAATCCCCAATTGCATAGCCTTCAGGTCACCAAAACCTGACCACAGAGATCATGATGGCAACCCTCCTTGGTGAAACAATAAAATGAAAAGCCATTTCCACAAGACCTGTGTGTAAATCTACTAGGGAACTTCATCCTGGACTGAGAGGAAGAGGACTGGGGAGGAGGGGGCAATCTGAGGCACACAGACCCATGGGCCACCTGTCCCACGATGGACATTACACTCAACCCTCACCCTCCAGGAACTTCAAAATACACACAGACAGAGTGATGTGGACAATATATATGTATTTTTAAAGAAATTCCGACTCTCTAGCAGGTCTTGTATCTACCGAGACACAAATGGCTTATGTGTATAATGTTTCACAAAAGCCTTAAAACATTACCACCCCAACTTGACACATTAAGAAACTAGGGATAGAGGTTTATCACATTGTGCAAGATTAGAGAGATGCCACATCAGACACTGTATTTAAACCCAAGCCTTTGCTCCAGTGCTCACACAAGAAAGTGTGACATACTGCCCCTTTCCTGCCCTCTCCCTGCAATAAATCTCTGAAGAGT
>NW_027328841.1:0-25936 GCF_048564905.1 Vicugna pacos | reverse complement strand
TTTGCCTACACTCAGCAAGGGGGAAAAAAGAAACATGACTCTGCAAAGTCTCTTAGCCTTACCACTCACAGGAGTTGAATGGTCTCAGCACAAGATGACACTTCACATTACAGGATGAGAACAAAATAAAGCCGCCCCAACAACAAGCACTCCCAGAGACAGCGCTCAGCAGTCTTCTGCACACTCACGGTTGTGCAGCCCTCACCACCATCTATTTCCAGAACACTTCATCACCCCAATAGAACACCCCTGTCACTAGCAGTCACTCCACAACCCCCCTCCACCCAGCCCCTTGCAACCATCATCTGCTCTCTGCCACTGCATGAGCCAATTCTGGGCATTTCTAAGATCACTGAAATCAACAATATGTGGCTGTTTGTGTCTGGTTCCTTTCAGTTAACGTGCTGTTATCAAGGCTTTCCCATGTTGAAGTGGTATCAGCATGTCTCTTTTTTTTTTGAAAATGTTAAACTTTATTAGAAGGTGGTAAATACTATCAAAAATAGTAGAGTGGGGTATAAGGGATGGGGTTTCAAAGGGAAAAGGCCGGGTTGAGCAGTCAGGGTGGACTACCCAGAGCAGATGGCTTTTTTCATATTCCCCTTTATTTATTTTTTCTTTTTTATTCACTCTTATGTCTGAATAATATTCCACTAAATGGAGATACTACATTTTGTTCTTTCATTCAGCAGCTATATATGGACGAGGTCCAGAAGAATGAGTGTAAGTGGTGGCTAGCAGGGATGGCATTTAAGCAAAGGGCAAGATGTGCTTTCAAAAAAAAAAGTGAACAATCAGAGGCACAAGGAAATTCAGCGCGTTTCTGAGAAAGTGCATGGTTGCTTCAGTAGGACTGCCATGCAGGGCTGTGGGGGATAGTGACAGGAGACACAGTGAGGGAGTCACCTGAGAATATTCCCCACTGCAAGCAGCTCAGCCAATTCTCCTCCCTCATCCTGTATTTTAGAGACATTTTTGCTAGCTTTTCTCTTATTTCAAGTAACAGTACTTTAGTTACACATCTGATCATCTGCATCAGACCACATTAGCTCCAAGCCACAGAAAATCATTCACTGACCGGAGCAGCTCCAAGACATAACATTGATGGTCCAGGGAGTCCTGCAGCATCCCATCCTGCAGGCACAAACCACACATGTTCCCTGGTGATGTCCGGAAAGTAAAATGCATGGAAATATCTCACTGCTGCTGCACGACATCTGCCCACAAATTGCCCACAAATCATGCTGGCACAGCACTACTCAACCCTCGCACTACCCAAAAAAAAAAAAAAAGAGAGAGAGAAAAGAAAAGAAAAGAGAAGAAAAGAAAAGAAAAGAAAAGAAAAGAAAAGAAAAGAATAAAGCTAAGAAAGCAAATTTAGGCTCTTCCATTGAAAACCAGCAACCATCACTGCCAGTATCTGAGCTGGAATGATCCTGACTTCAAAAACCACTGTGCAGTTACTATTCAAATGTGACAGACATATATGTATTTCACTTTGATGATATTACAATAGGATTTTTCTTTTCAAAATTTCCAGTTGCAACAATAGCACAAGAACGTTTATGTTTCATTTTTTAAAAAAAATCAATTATTTTCCACTTTGTTAATTTTGAATCTATTATTATTTTATAAAGGGAGCTATGCTGCAGATTATAAACCAAATATCTGGCTTCTGCAAACAAGACCTATATGACTTCACTATTTCAGAGCAAGCTTTAATGATGCTTTCAAATTGGGGGCGCTCACTAACAGCTCTTTAAATACTGTCAAAGATGTGCTATTATGTAATGCAAAGGGTCTACCTACACATCAACTCAGAAACCAAAGAAACTACACGAAAGCCTTAGTTTATCATTTTAAAATATTCCTATTATTTTGAATATTAAATTTCTTAAAAGATAAGATATTTTTTGAGAAAGACATCAGTTGTATTAAATTTCCTCTCACCAAGAAAGCAATCTTTATCAAGAATTACTACCCCTATGAAAATCCAAAAGACAGGACGTTTCTAGCTAAGTTAACTTACAGATCTCAACACAAGCCTTAATCCTATCTGCTCTCACTTGAACGAGCCCAGCAAAGTCCTGGGCTACTCTGGAACTTAGCTCTTCTGTTCCATATGTTGGCAGAGCTAAGATCATCACACAAGGCAGGGAAGGAGAGAAGAGGTAAGTCCACCTGGCGGCCTCCATCTGTTTACTTCCAGCCACAAGGTGTCGCTAGAGCGACCCCGCTAACAAGCCCTCCACACAAGGAAACCCGGCATCCACTCTGCCCCTGCGGTCCCCAAGCAGTCCCGACGCCCCTCTCCCACTGGTGGCCTCCGAGCCTGTGAATGGTCTTCTAATGACCCTCCCAGTTGGTCACACCCTCCCCCTCTTCCCCGCTACACACACACACACACACACACACACAGCCAAGGCAGCCTTCCCAAAGCACAAATTTGATTACATCTCCCCCACTTCAAACCCATCAGAGGCTCCCTGGTAGAGTTCTAGCCCCACCCCCGACCCTGCTTGTCCATCCTCACCTCAGTACCAGGTCCCCAGTGACCTCAGGGGCCCCGTGACCTGCTGCTACTTCCCACTAGCCTCCAGGCTCATTTTAACTGTTTGTCAAGGAAGTCTTCCTTCCCTCCAACCTCCGCACTTTGGATTAGGTGCCCTGCTGTGTTAATAAAACATTTTAATCTAAGTCAACTTCTGACACTGCTAAGCTCTCAAGAAGCAAGTACATTTTGCTTACTACTGTGGGTCCACCCCCTCTCCCCTAGACACTCAGAATTGCGTGTTTTGTGAATAAAAGAATGAAGGGGTGGGACTCAAAAGGACAGGCAGAGCTGCTCTCCTAAGGGTCACTTCCTGCTGACACCCTTCACTGCCTCTTCTGTGTCAGTTCTAGTAAAAACCAAGCTCCTCCAAAGCCCTCCACCCCTAGGCCCTCTCCAGTGTCCTTCAAAGCAGGGTCACCCACCACCCTGGACCACACAGGGCAGTCTCCCCGAGTCCCCACCCCACAAGCCTCCAGGCCTCTACCCGGGCTGCTCCTGCCACCTGAGTCACCCTCTTGATTCCTTCCCCTGGCTGACTCTTACTCTGTCCCCAGAACTGAATGTAGAGCCAATTTCTTCCAGGAAGTCCTCCCTGATGATGTCCTTTAGCTCTTGGCTGGGCTCCATCTACAGCAGCACTGCTTGGCGACCAACTGGTATTTGTCCACCTGCTCTTATGAGACCATGACCTCTTGGAGGCCACGTGGGAAAAAGGAGTGAGGTGACAAGAGGGGTGGGAAGAGCAAACAGGAAAGTCGCAGCTCAAGTCCCAAATTCAAGGATTCTGTCTCAGATAAAAAGAATAAACTGTTTCATACGTGTGTCATTTGGCTATGATTTTTGTGGCTCATGGAAAACAAGAGCTTGGTGTTCAAGCCTGAAATCCAAGTTACATGCAAAGAAATGTATATATTCATATCCAAAGGAAACCAGAGCTGCTCAACAACACTTTGCAGTTAAAATCCAAAGGAACTTTGATAAAGGCAATCTCCCTCTCTCTCTTTATTTTTATTTATTTATTTTTTTTGGTATCATATAGTTTTAGAAGTATTTGTATAACTAAGTGATGGCTACAGCCTATGATTCTGCACTGGAGTGTTTGGGGCTAAGGAAGCCCAGATTACATGCACTGTGTAAATGCAATCACACCAACACAATGACAGGCGCCCTAGTGGCTGAGCTGAAGTTCCAAAGCAGAGAACCTTATGTTGGAAGACAGCTCTCAGTAGAAAGTAAGAAATGCAATGTTCTGTACTCAATCTCATTAGCTTTATGAGCCATTAACAGATAGTATGTCTTGTCTAATGAAACCCCAAAATATATTGTCATCTTCGATTTTCTCCATCTGACTGTTTTATGCTAAATTTGGATATCAAACCCTCACTCCATACGGAAAGCTCAGGCCTTAGCTGCAGCACAGTTACATCCCGTGGAAGAAAGCCGATCAAGGGAGAACAGGAGAGTTTCCCTTCAGAAGCTGCTAAGTGTGGTTTTGCACCTGTATGTCATTTACAACCACGCCATCGTCAAAGGAGTAAGACCTTACATCTGTGGGGCAAAAAGCACTGCGGTGGTTCCGAACCATGAAAGAACACTGAGCTTTGTGCAACAGTCCTGAGGCACTTAAAGCGTACTTTCTCTGAAAGGCTCCGAAACTGACTCACTTCACCATTTCAGGTACAACCGGAATTAGTAGAGAGAACATGCCCTTGAAGTCTGACAAGGCCCTGCTGGAATCCTGCTACAGCATTTACTAGCTGCTAAATGAACCAATTCCTTAAACCTCTGAGGAGGCTTCCCAATCTTCAAAACGGGGCTGCCACCGCCCACTTGGGAGGCATGGATGTGAATGCAACACGCAAGTAGGGCGGCCGACTGGTACGTGACACGGGGCCTGGCTAGTTTCCCTCCGCTGCCCTTCTCCCCCTTTAAACTTGCACTGTTCCCCCTGGTAAGGGTGAAGCCCCAGGAACAGACTGCCCGATTCTTCTGTATATCCCCGGATACATACCTTACCCTTAGGAGGTCAGAAAAACAACTGCCTCCTCCCCAGTCACTATCAATATTCTTAAGAGTCTGGGTTTTTTTAACTCTATGTTTCAGGGAGACTATTCAAGAATTGTTCAACCACCGTTCTCCAGGATGGCTCCTCTCCCAACGCCCATCCCTTCTTACCTCAAATCTTCTGTCTGATTGCCTTTTGTTCGTGGGAAAGAGAGTCCGCTAGGGTGCGGACTCCCTAGGCCTCCCTCCCTTCATCACAGGAGAGTGTGACTACATTCTCCCAACTCCCCACTCCGACTCCAGCTTCTGAGGAGTTTCCCCTTCTGGACCCTGCAGCTTCTGGATCGTCCCAAGACGCGCACACGTGGCCAAAACCCTCTCTTCAGATTTCTTCCTGTGTGGCCCTGCCCACCCCCCAGAACCTTAAGGATAAATGCCATTGCTCTGAAAATCACAAACGCCGCTGACTGACACACCAAAGCTGCATGGTCCGGGCTTTCCTCCAAACCAGGCACAGCCCTGCCCCCCCTCAGACACAGTCTGCACCTCTTGAGATGAGCTGATCCACTTGCACGGCTGTGAACACCAGCTAAGAATGACGAATCCCAATGTGTATCTCTAGTCCGGCTCCTTCACCTGAGCCCCAGGCTCATAGACACGAGTGCCTCTTGGAAGTCCTAACTTGGATGACAAATGGCATCTTAAAAATGCCATATGTCAAAAAAAAAGGCCTTATGTCCACCATTTACTCTAGACTTCGATTCCTGGCAGGTACCTCCCAGGCTCCCCATTTTAGTAACAGCCCCAGCACCCACCTAGGTGTTTGAGGTCACATTCAATTTCCACTGTTCCCTCCACCTGGCCCTGCCCTGGAATCAGTCTTGTTATTTCTGTCGCTAAGCCAGTCTCAAGTCTGGTTCTGCAGGGAGCACGATGGAAACCCACAAGCTCACAGCAAGGTGCACTGAGTCACAGTCCTCCGAAGGGAGTTCCCTGGAGGGGGAGGCATCTCCTGCTGCCAGTCACCTCAGAAGGCACTGGATTCTCACAAAGAAGGACCAGAAAAAGGACTCAAGGATCTCCCGTGATCTGAGGTTTGAAGGGCCCGAGTTCTGGGGGAGCTCCTAGTTAGCTGACACTCCTGTCAGTGAGCAGATGAGGATGGTAGGAACCCAGGCAAGTCTGTTCTCGCTCCGACCCCTTTTCTCTCGGGAGCCACGGGAAAGGCCAGTTTCCAGGGCACAGACCGGCCATCACAGATCCCAGCCTGCATTTGCCAACCCAGACAGCCTAGACTCCTACTTGCGACTCTTACTTCTGTTCTGTTCCCCCCCAGAATGTGATGGACTCTTTCAGAAAGTCTGGACTGTCTCAAGCGAGACCAAGTCAGTGAAGGATGAAGTGTCCACATTTGGACCAGAGCATGAAAGGAGAAACAAGGCCTCATGTCCAGCATGACGGTGGTGGCCAAGCCCTTTCCCTGGGTGAGATGAACCAGGGTCGGGGTGAGAATGCAAGGTCCCTTCACGGCTGACAGGGGTGTTGGAGACTCACTACCGCAAAATAACCACACGGCCGTCAGTGGTGGACATCAGCTGCAACAGACACAGAGTCAGCTATTTACTGCCAAAAAGGGGTAAAAGTAAAGGCCGGTGCAGGGAGGCCTGCACGGCTGCTGAGGCAAACCACAGACCTGGCTCTGAATGCCCACTGGCTGAAGCAGAGAGGAAGCTACGGTCCCCTTTAGCGGTCCCTGTGTCCACCAGATCCAAGTGAACCAGTTACTTAGGACAAGGCAATGTTTTCCTGATACTTAGAAAAACCAGCCTCATAAAGGGAACAAAAGAGTGGCATGGTTTTAGGCCCGCTCCTGCCCCTCTATGAATGCAAAGTAAAGTAAATGGCACTGGGAAGGTGAATGCAAAAAAAATACCAAAAAACAAAAAACCGGTGACTGCTTCCTCCAACAGCGTCCCCTGCAGCTGCTCACCCCCGAGCCGGCCACTTCCTCACCAGTGACCGCCGGCCAGGAAGCGCCGTCACGCACGTCACACAGCGACAGCCAGGAACCTCGTGCCGAGCACGTTTGTGTAAAAGCCAGAATCAAGCAAGGTGCTGCAGAATTTGACTTTCCAAGTTTAAATACTCCATGAAAAAAATCCCTCAGCAGCCGCCTAAATCAATTCGCATCTCACTTCTTCAAAACAAATAAACAAAATTAGTAAGAGAGCATTTGTTACCAAATATAAGGACGAACTAACAGGTTCCTCAAAGCAAGGACTTTAACAGATATCAAACTCCAGTGGGTGATGTGCTAACATAGCAAAAATTCCAAAAAAGTAGAAAATAAGATGACTAGGATAATATACGAATCATGGCAACTGTTAAGTTTTTGCTTTTTATAGCGATGGAGACGGCACAGAGGGCGATCTGGCTATTCCAATGCAGGGTGTGCACAGCCCACATTTTCAGACCCAACAACATGCTCACGGGGTGGTATAAGGGAAAAAGGAAAATAGAAAAAGGAATAGAGGAACAGCCAAAACTAGAAACACACGAGAACAAAAATGACTTTGACAGCATTTACAAGAAATTACGTCAGTGTGATGAGGACAGGGACGCAGGGACGGTGAGACCCACCCTCACCTCCTGATCCAGGGAAGGCAGGGGCCTGAGGGGAGCGATGCTGCCGGGGGACCCCAACGTGGTCAGCGCCCCAAACCAAAACTTCACCTAGATGCGTGTAGACAGCTTTTGAGCTACAAAATGTGGTCGCATTTCAAGCTGGACAACTTTACTCACTCCCACCAAGAGGAACAGGGGAGAATTAGGTTCTGCTCCTGAACCAAAGCATTGTTTAAAAAATTAATGACTGTGTAATAGTAAAAGCAACAATGGAGTAAAAGTCACTGGCGGAGAACGTGCTTGACCCGAGCTCATTGGCCACGTTATCTCACTGACGTTCAGATGCTGGCTGAGCCCTTATGGTACCAGAACAGACAGACCCACCAGGAGGGAGGTTTAATGCGCTGCTGTATTTTGATGCCGGCAGCCATGCCTGGTACACAATGTTCTGGGTAAACAATGGTGACAGTGTCAACCACTATGGGCTAAGCACACATCCAGCTACTCCGCCAAATCCCAAGGGCAGACTTCAAAAGGCAAAAACAAGCTGGCATTCTCTGTTGGCTCTGCAGAATCAGAGCCAAGCAGTTGCTGAGCAAAAATGTCACCAGTGCCTCCTATGACAAAATAGGAGGCACTGGCGTGGGGCTGGGGCAGGGCTCCAGGCTTCCACTGATCACCCACCAGTCTGTCCAGGGGGTGAAGGAGGTCCCTGCTTTCATTGCACCGATGCACCTACCTTGAATGACGCCTTAGGACTCAACAGGTGACAGGTGAGGTGAACGGAGCCAGCCTTGGTGTAGCACGGTTCTGGCAGCTATGCCCTCAGCAGTGCCCAGTTTCCTAAACCTGACACCTCATCTCCAAGGAGCAGAAGTGTAGTGTGGGCATGTAGATCACAGGGCCCTGTGAGGACAAGTACAGATCATGGCCACGACATGCCTCTCCCCTTCCTTAAGCCATAGAGGAATGTCCGGGGAGGAAGTGAAAATTATTCCAGAGCCTGCCAGGCACCACACGCAGGTGGGACACGGATCCCCTGTGTCTGTCATTCACAGGACTGGTGTGGATTTTCTTTTTATCAATTCTCTGGCATCTTCTCCTCCATCTTACCAACAACAAGAAAGTAGAATCTGACCTTAGAATCACAGAGAATCACAGAGCCCCTCCTGCACAGCGGGCCCGGCAGCACGTACCATGTCCTCCGACCGTCACCTGTGGGACCGCCATGAGCGCTCTCCAGACTCAAGGCCCGAGGCCGTAGGCCGGGGGGACACAGCTCACCTCACTCTCCCCAGTAAAGGGGGACCACCTCTCGGCAAAGACGTCTCACCCTCTTCTGCCCGAGGGACAGCTTGAAAGATACACAGGGAAACATAGTAGAGGGTGAGGGGTTAGGCAGCCCAGAAGTGATCGTCTGCACTTCCAAGGCAGAGTGGGGCCTTTGACCTAATCACAGGGACAATGTGAGGACGAATTTTTCCCTGCTGTGTCCCATACACCGTGACACGACTTTCCCTGCGTAAGGAGCTAATTCGGAAGCCCCTGGCAGTGTTTCTGATGTCCTAACTTGGCATGGTGGCTGTCAGGCAGGGGAGAGGGCCTGAGCCGTGCTGGTGCTGGGCCTGGGAGGCAGGAGACATCGGCTCCACCCTGAGCTCAACCAGCACCTCATTCTGCGTCTCGGGATTCAGAGTCTCATTTATAAGCAAAGGGATGAAACTGTCCCAGGACAGGCTGTCCAACAGGAATGAAATGAGAGTCATGTAAATAACGTTTCCCAGTTGCCACGTTTAAAATGTAACAAAAAAAAAACCAAGCAACTGATTTTAAGAACAGACCTTACTTATTCTACTGTATGTAAAATACTATCATTTTGACGTGTAATCAATATAGAAAGTAACAAGATAGTTTATATTCTTTTTACTAGACAAGTTTCAGCGTCTGATGTGCATTTAACTTACAGCACATCTCAGCTCAGACCGGCCTCCTCCCCAGCACTACTAACATCAGTAGCTGTGGCTACTCTATTGGACAGCAACTCCAGGGGTCCCCCCAAGTGTCCTGGCTGAAAAGGGGGAGTAAGTGTCCACACTAACCCTAAAAGGATCTCTCTGAAACAAAGGCGGATTTAGTTTTAAACATCTGAAAACCGGCGGGCTACACCTCCTTCCCGCCTTGGCTACAAGAAAGCCCTCCTCCTTGATGATCCCATTCTGGATGTAGGGAAGCAATCTGTCACACAGCCAGGGTGGCCCGGCCTTCAGGTTGACTTGCCTGCTGTCTGTGTCCAGTCCCACGAAGTCCTCCTTCTCAAATAGGATGTAGAGGAGGGGGGTCTTCTCCCCAGAATTTTCGGGGTCCCCATCCAGCCACTTGGACTTGGGCAAGATGAAGAGTGACTCAGTGAAGTCGTCGATCCTCTTCTCCACCACCCTGCAGTCCTCGTAGATTGAAGGCCACGTCGGTGTGCGGCTGCTCGGCCACCTCCCCATACAGCACAAAGACAAAGAGCTGAGAGTCGTAGAGCGTGGTGCCATACAGCTCCTCTGTGCGTGGAGCTTCTAGAAGGTCTTGGCCAAGAGGCAGTCAGTAATGGTGACAAGGCCCATGACATTGCGGTGGGTCTGGAAGTCACTCCATCCATTCTCGGGCGCATAGAGATACCTATAGTAGATACAGAGTGCCCACTGGGAGCCGCACGGTCTGATCTGGCTCACCAAGGAGATTCCATTATAGATGCAAAAGAAATTCTCTAAGATGATCCCCACGGGTTGGACCACAATCGGGAGAGTCTGGTGGTCCTCAGCGCACTGCATGTAGTCAGGGGCGTTCATGTTGCAGGCGCTGCCGAGAAGGGAGGGTAAATCGATGTACATACTGTGCTGTGGGCTGCGGGCCTCACTGGGATGCGGCGACCTGGTGTGCACCAGCCAGAAGGCAAGGGAAGTCCAAGCAAATCGGGGATAAGTTTGTCCTCAGCGTCTGCACATGGCTACTGAAGCTCAGATCACATTACCCAGCTTTTGGTCTAGGCTTCCATCCCCTGCAGAAAAGGATCATTTCTTGTTTTCTGTTTCCAAGCACCTAGGCAGGCCCTGATGCAAAGTCGGTACTCAAAACTGCTGAATAAATGAATGAATAAAGGAACTGCTTCCCCACCCCTCAGCAGGATATAATGCAAAGAACCATAGTAGGATCAAAATATCTGGATTTCAACGCCAATTTATTTGAACTCCTAAGGTGCAGAATAATGGGTAAGAAAACTTGCTTTGGGGAGGAGGGTACAGTTCAGTGGTAGAGCACGTGCTTAGCATGTTCAAGGACCTAGGCTCAATCCTCAGTACCTCATTTTAGAAAAATGAAACAAATAAATAAACTTAATTAACCCCCTCAAAAAATATTTTCTCCATTCAAAATTCAAAAAAAAACCACCTTGCAATTGACACAACATTGTAAACTTGACTATACTTCAATTAAAAAAAAAACTACTTGCCTTACAAGAATATATCTGGATTATGGAAGTTTGCAAATGTAAAATGCCTAGGGTACCATTTGCATAAGAAGAAGGAACTGTACAAATGTACTATCCCTCATTTATGAGCTATTTTTCCTTTGGGGAGATTATAACCTCTCAGAGATATTTTTCTCATATTAAAAAAAAAAAAAAGAAAACATTACCTGATTCTCCATACTGCTGAAGAATCAGATAACCCTATGAAAGCATCTGACCCACAGAGTTTATTCAATAAATGTTTGTTGAATGAATGAATAAACAAGCAAAGTGAATGCTGCTCCCTGCCACAGACCATCATAATGGTACTGCTTGGAAATGCCATGCCCACGTTCCACCCAAATCTTCACTAACCACGTGGGTGACCTGGGCAGACCTGTGTGCTTCTCTCAACACCAGTTTATTCATAAATAGAAATGAGGGCAATAACACAAACCTAAAAGGGTTAGTGAGTCACGAATGAATAGTACCCCAACTTTGCAAGATGGAACTATTAAAGAAAATTGGGCAAAGAGTCCATAGGCCCTCTCCATATTATCTCTTACAACTACATGGGAATCTACATTACATCTAAAAATAAAAAGTCTATTATTTTAAAGAGGCTATTGAGTTTAAATCAGCTCACCATCTCAAATAAGGAACACACAGTACAAATAAGAGAATGCGCAGCCCATGAGATGCACTCAGTAAATATTTCCACTGAACCCACTGGTCCCTCCAAATTCAGAGCATGAGGATGTGTCCTCGTGGCCAGAGGCCACTGCACCTGAAGCTAAAAAAGCTAATGGTCCCCACTTTCAAAAGCCCCTGCCACCAACCTAGGTCTAATTTTGTATTTGTAATTTTTTTTCTTTTTATAAAATAGAAATCCCCAATTGCATAGCCTTCAGGTCACCAAAACCTGACCACAGAGATCATGATGGCAACCCTCCTTGGTGAAACAATAAAATGAAAAGCCATTTCCACAAGACCTGTGTGTAAATCTACTAGGGAACTTCATCCTGGACTGAGAGGAAGAGGACTGGGGAGGAGGGGGCAATCTGAGGCACACAGACCCATGGGCCACCTGTCCCACGATGGACATTACACTCAACCCTCACCCTCCAGGAACTTCAAAATACACACAGACAGAGTGATGTGGACAATATATATGTATTTTTAAAGAAATTCCGACTCTCTAGCAGGTCTTGTATCTACCGAGACACAAATGGCTTATGTGTATAATGTTTCACAAAAGCCTTAAAACATTACCACCCCAACTTGACACATTAAGAAACTAGGGATAGAGGTTTATCACATTGTGCAAGATTAGAGAGATGCCACATCAGACACTGTATTTAAACCCAAGCCTTTGCTCCAGTGCTCACACAAGAAAGTGTGACATACTGCCCCTTTCCTGCCCTCTCCCTGCAATAAATCTCTGAAGAGTCTTTTCTGTGCCACGTGGAATCACAATCATATCAATTTACCACAAAGAGCTATGTGACTCCTTGGAGGACGTGTCAAAATCTAAAGGGTTGTGATGGGAGGAGAGATTTGAATTTTCTGTTTCTCAAAGGAAACATGGCTTTAAAAGAAACTGAAAAGCACTTATCTAGTCTAAGCCCTCATTGTGTAGAGAAGGAAATGGAGGCTCAGAAGAGATGAGGAAAGGGACTTATTAACAAATATTGCCTCAGTGCAGCACCAAGCCAGCCCTGGGCCCTTCTGGGGGAGTACCTGGAAGGCCCAGGAAAATGATTGTTAGAAAAAGGAAAGAGAAGAAGCATACAAGGCCCTGTCTCTACACCACCATACCATGAAGTTCCACCAAATTATCCAGTATTGGGTGCAGCCAAAATTTAGGTGGGCTAAAGAGGTTATAGAAACCTGGAAGTCTCAACCATAGTGGAAATTCCAACATTTACTGTTTTTTTCCAAGTTCAAGCATCAGTTCAGTGGGCGCTCCATACGAGGGACTACACGAGGCCTGGAGTTCTCCCAAATACAGATCTCTATTATCACGTGTGCAAACCACACACAGGCCCACCAGAAGAAAAACGCCCACACATAAGATGGAACTACTGAAACAGAAAAGAGCCAACCAGCATATATTGCTAGCAAAAACGGTGCTGCTAGAAATAGACTCATGGACATAGAAAGCAAACTGTTGTTAGCAGGCAGGAAAGGGAGGATTAACAGATACACATTAATAAATATAAACTAAATGACAAGGACCTACTATATAGCACAGGGTACTATTTTCAATTTCTTGTAATGAGTTGTACTAGAAACAATCTGAAAAACATTTATATACATATGCATAAGCTTATAACTGAATCTCTGCTGTACATCTGAAGCTAACATGGTAAATTTACAACACTTCAATAAAAAATAATTTTATATAATAAGTAAAAATAAAAGCAACGCCATAAAAAAAAAAAGTAAAAGAACACGGTAATCCCCTTAGCTGTAGGTGGTGGAGAACTCTGCAAGCACCAAGTCCACTCGAATACTCCAGCACTGGCGGTCTCTCATTCTAACCATCAGAGAATCACTTGGCTTCTACGAGGTTACTTTTCTCTTCAGTGAAAGGCTACAGTTCCATCTAATGATGTATTGAATCTCATCACTCACAAACCCAAGAATTAATGAGGATTTCCCATAGGCCTGGCTCTGGACAGATGAAAAGATAGGGTCCCAGATATATTCATGTGTAGAAGAAGTTTATGCCATAAAGACATTAATTCTTCCTGCTTTGATAGACAGATTCATTGCAATTCTGATTAGAATTCCTCCCAGATATTTCATGGAATGTAACAAGTTAATTTATGGTCAGGAACAGCCAAGAAACTTCTTTAGAACCACCACTGGGAAGGGGTGGATAGGTCATGCATTTCAACTGGTCTTTCTGATGTGATGAAAACGTTCTGGAATAATAATGGTTGCACAAATGTGAATATGCTAAAAGCTGCTGAATTGTAACATTCAAGTGGGTGGACTTCATGGTGTGTGAACAATATCACAATAAAGCTGTTATATGAAAAAATCCTTCTTGCCAATTATTTTTCCCTCTATACTACTAGTCTGTCCCACAATTTAATTAAAACAAACAAACAAAAAAAACCAAAACAAACCAGATTTTGCCAGGAGCTCTTTAGGAGTGCAATGTCCCTGGGTCTCCAACGCCTCAGGTTGTGCTGTTCCTGTTAACACACAATAGCTGGGCTGGACTAGTTAGGGACTATAAGTATCTTTTTAAGATCGACGGTCTCACGTTTCACCCTGGGAGAGTGAATGATGGAGGATGAGACAGCCTCATGCCTTCAGCTCATTTTTAACTGAACCAAGCCCTGCTTTCACCACTGTAATCCCTCTCAGTATAAAAACATGTGACATCAACAAGCACCGCCATCATAACACCTGAAAGTGTTCAAGGTACTTACCTGGGGCAGAAATCCTGATCAAGGAGACAGAAGCTCCCTCAGCACTGCCGCTCCCTTTTCCCGACTCCACCAGGAGAAGCTGGGAGTTACAGCCGCGGGCTCTCAGCCTGGGGAGCAGCGCCCACGCCGCTAATCTGGACCTCAGGGATCGGGAAAGGGAGAGGAAGGCAGCCCCGGGGTCGCGGGGCAGGGAGAGCGGGGTGGGGGACGCGGGCTGCAGCCCCGCTCGGAGGCCAGCCCCAGCCCCAGCCCAAGCCGCCCGCCCCGTCCGGGTGTGCAGACCCCGCCCGCCCGGGACACAGCCCGCCCAGTGGTGGGGACGGGTCGGCGGCCAAGGAGAGGAAGCCCGGGAGGGGAGGACTCGCGGGCGGGAGAGGGGAAGCGGACGCCAGCCGCGGACTGAGGGGAGCCCGGCTGGGCCAAGAGGCGCAGGGGCACACCTGGCCCTGGACAGCTGTGGCCGGGGCGCCGGGGCAGGTGGCGCGGGCAGAGGGGTCTGGCCCGAGCAATCCAGCTGAACACACGCTGACTGGCGCCCTGGGGGGCTGTGACACGCCGACCGCCCTCCCGCAGCCGCCTCACCCCTTTCCCGATATCCCCTCACCTTGCACTTCCACAGCCAGAGGCCCCGGCCCCAGGCAGTAGCCAAAGGCCTACAGGGCGACAGAGCTGAGAAGCCATTGGGGCCGATCCCCGGCTCGGAGCTGGAGCTTCCAACCCGCGGTCCAGCTGGCAGCAACTGCGCATGCGCAGGAGGGCCAGCGATCCGCTCTGGGTCCTGAGAGAGAAGGGGAACCGAGGGAGGGAGAATAGGGGAGGAGGAGGGGAGGCGGGGAAAAGTGGAGGGAGACACATGGACAGGAGGAGCAGAGGGAAGGCAGTTATCTGGAATTGGGAGGGGAGTAACAGAGATGGGGAGAAAGCGTTTTACCTCTTGTGGCACCCCGAAGGAGGCAGCAGTCCTGCCTATACACCCTTCTCTTACCCGTCATTGCCCACAGCTCATATTTTACGTCCCTGGCCCAGCCCTCCAGCTAAGGTCTCTGCAGAAACCCTACGGGTATCATACCCGTTGCCCCCACAAGGAGCTAGGTTTACTGTTGCTCAGGGAACCAAGCACCCGCAGGTGTTGTTTCTCAGAACTACCTTGGGAAGAGTACATATTCCCCTTTTACACGCTGGGAAACAGGCAGGCACGATCTCTGCCTTAGCTCCACTGTCCCAAATGTTGGGCTGGCAGGGAGCGGGAGGTAAAATGTCAGAGCCCCAGAAGGAGCAGACTGCCTGAGTGTTGGTGTAGAGTCCCCATCCCTCCTGGGTAAACCACACCCCAACCTCGGGGAATAATCAAGGGCTCACCGTAGGCCCCTGTGTGTGGGAGAGCTGCCCTCAGTCCCAGTGTCCAACTTGCTAGGTAGGTAGAAGTGTTATTGAGTCCAAATTCATTCTCCTCAGTGCAGGACAGGCCAGTAAGTTGGGAGACCAAGTGTTGGGGCATGGAATAGCAAGTTTCTGTAGACCTAGATGGCAAACTAATGTCCTGGAAAACCATCTCCCCAAGTCAGAATTCAGGCTGCTTTCCTATGTGCTTGGTTTTTGCAAACTTCTTGGTGTATGAATTCTTTGTTTTTAGAATCCTTTGTTCTTGCAGCTATCTCCCTGGGTCAGATCCCTGTAAACCTCCAACAAAACAAACGTTATTTTCTATTCTGCAACGTGTTATCTTTATATGATTGGAAAAGTGTTAAATACCCTTAAAGGTCAGAGCCTTCAGAATAGGCTCGCCTGTATATTTTAGGCTCTAGGCAACATTGTTTTACAAGCAAGAAGAAGCCTAGGAGACAGAGCACAGGGTTAAAGTCAAAGGAACAGATCTAATATGGAGTCAGATTTCTTCTTTTCTATTACTGTGGCAGAAGCCACTTGAGGATTTAAATCCCTTAAAGTTAAAAATAAGTAAAACTTTAAAGGAATTTACATACATTGGTGGGAACTTGCATAGCATATCTGGAAAAGCACACAAAGGATTGTAAACATTGGCATCTCCAGGGAGGCGTGTAAGAACAGAGGATGAGGGAAAACTTCTTTCACTTGAGTATTTTTTGCTCTGTTTGAATTTTTTTAACCATATGCATATATTTCTTTTTCAGTTAAAATAAATGTGTAATGGAGCAAAGGAGTAACTAGTTCAGCAAATACAGCAGCCATAGACTCACTGAGTCATCATTTTCGATTTAAGCCAGGAAGCATTGATTGTCTCTCTCCTATGTGCCCAGTGCTGTTTTAAAACATTTTTATATATTTTTTTTATAAAATAATAACATGCTATCCCTCACCCCTGCTCAGGGCTGGTGGGAAACCAACTGAGTTTTTACTGAGTTGTTTTCCAAGGAGTAGAGATGAGTTATAAACAGAACACAACTTCAGGGCAAAACAGGCGGACTGGTTTTCCAGCAGGCCAGATAGCGATGACGGGTTTTCAATAGAGGCGCACAGAGGCTGAGAGAGAAAGCCTCCAGGACCCTACAGAAAGCTGCCCACAGTGCCTTCTCCATGGCACTACTGAAATAGGAAAGAACAAATCTGACTCCATATTAGATCTGTTCCTTTGACTTTAAACCTGTGCCCTGTTTCCTAGGCTTAGTCTTGCTGTTTCTGCACCTTTTGTGAAACAATGTTGCCTAGATCCTGAAATATACAGGAGACCCTATTCTCAAGGCTCTGACTTTGAAGGATATTATCACTTTTCCATTCGTATATAGATAACAAGATACAGAATAGAAAATAACATTTGCTTGTTGGAGGTTTACACGGATCTGACCCAGGTGAAGAGCTGCAAGAACAAAGGATTCTAAAAACAAAGAATTCATACACCAAGTTTGCATCAACCAAGCATTCCCGCTTCCCCTTTTTAATATAAGAAGAGCCTGAATTCTGACTTGGGATGATGGTTCTCCAGGACATTGGTCTACCATCTTCTCCACTGGCTTTACAAATTAAAGCCGCTATTTCTTGCCCCAAATCCTTGTCTCCTGATGTGTTGGCCTATAATGCACGAGTAGAACAAGCGTGGACTCGGAAACACAAACATACATTGAAAGTACGCATTTGGTATATTAAATGACCTGCTTCCACTCGTATTCCTGAAGGTTTTCTTCTCTTGACCACTCCTACTTTATTTATGAAAAACCTGTCATGTGGACACATTTCCTTCTCTAGCCACTACCCTTCCATGTAAAAACTGATGCCAAGAAGGCAATGGAAGTTGCTAGAAGGTATTACCTGGCCAAAAAAGAGCAGAAGTGGGTTCTGGCTGATGTTCAGGAGCAGGCCGGGGCACCTGACAAGATGTCATAAGTACGGATAGACAGCTGGGCACCAAAGGAGAAGCTTCTAAACTTCCATGAGGGACTTGGATAGGAAGGAACAGTCCCAGACTATAGCTCTGATCCCACCACGAGCTTCCTGGGCAAGGCTGGGCAAGTCATTTAAATTCTCTAGACCCGTGCTGTCCAACACGGGAGCCACCAGCCACATGCAGGATTATGATGTTATTCTGTAGCCAGACAGAATTATAAAAAACACTTTATTGCAAAGGGTCAGCAGGTATAATATTTAAAAACATTATTGGTTATCTTGCCTTAACAAGTTATTTTTGTATGTCTAGCTTTCTGTGGGTTGTAATGCCTGCGACTAATGTTTCCCTTACAGTGAGGTATTTTGAAATTATAAGTTACTGGACACAGTACACTCATATCACAGTTGAAAAAAACTGATTAAATAAGCAAGGTGATCTGACTTAGTAGTTATGAGCAGGGGCTCTGGGGCCAGCCTGCATAAGTATTAATTCTCACTCTCCCTCCAGGGAGTTCTGTGTGAATCTTGGACAAATTATTGTTGCTGTTGTTGTTGTTGATGTCGTTGTCATTGTTATTGTTTGTGCCTCTTTTCCTTACCTTTTAAATAGCGAGGAAAATGTAGACTCTATCCCCTACAGTGTTGGCAGGATTAAATGAGTAAACGTCTGTGCTGCCCACTTCCCTGGGTTTCAGCATTCTCCAGGCAATCAGTGCAAAACACAGTGGCATTCTCCACTGTCTTCGTCAGTCTGGGATTCTGTAACAAATTACCGTGTGTCGGGTGGCTTAAACAACCAGCATATTCCTTATGGTTTGGAGGCTGAGGCTTTCAAGGTCAATGTATCTGGGAGAGGATTGCCAGCTTGAAGATGGCTGTCTTCCCACTATCTTCATGGCCCAGAGAGGAGAGAGAAGCAAGCACTTTGGGGCCCTGTATAAGAACACTAATACCATTCATGAGGGCTCTACTCTCATGACCTCATTTTATCCTACTAATCACCTCCCAAAGGCCCCGCATCCCTATATCATCACCCTGGGAGATGAGGTTTCGACATATGGATTTTGAGGGGATGCATTCAGTCCACACATCGGCTAACTCTCCCAAACATGCAGTCATCAAACCTGTAGCTAATTTCAAAATAATGTTTATATCTCTCTGCCCATTTCCATTCCTACATCTACTAACACTGAAGCCCTGCTACATTTTATTTCTTATTTTCCTTGTGAGGTTTAATTGATTCCTCTAACTCCAAGGATTCGCTCACTCCAGTCTGCTTGACAGCCCTGCCAGGTAGGTCTTCCTTAAAACACCTTCCCACTTCACCTGGTTGTTTTTTAGGTGTAAATGTCAGAATTCTCTCCACACCCCATCCTAGACCTTTAATCCCTTACACTACCACTCACTATGTTATTTTCCTATTACCACTGTAACAAATTCCCATTAGCTTAATAGCTTAAACCAGCACAGACTTATTAGCTTATGGCTGTGGATGTCAGAGATCCAACATAGTTCTCATTGGGATAAATTCAAGATACCAGCAGGGTTCCTTCCTTCTAGAGGGTCTAGAAGAGAATGTTTCCTTTTTTTTTCCAGTTTACAGAGGTCACCCACCTTCCTTAGCTTGTGCCCCTCAACTTCCTCCATTTTCATGGTCAGCAGCCTTTCTGAACATTGCTCCATCGCTACACCTCCCTCTGATTTTAAACTCAGCTGGGAAATATCCTCCAATTTAAGGACCCCTGTGATTACATTCAGCCCACCTGGACAATCCAGACTACTCACCCTATTGTCTCATCTCAGGATCCCCTTGTCCCATCCCACTCAGGCAGTGTGTATGTGGCTGTGACATTCACCTTGTGTAACATTTCCTCATGAGCAATTTATGGTTCAAGGCACTTATAAGTGACTTTTTGTTTTTCTTCCTTATCCTTTCTACATTCAGTTTGTCTGGTGAGATATATGAATCCATTTTATTTGTGCCCCTGCACTAATCTATAATAATGTATCATGGGTTTAAAGGCTAACTAATAGACAATTTAGGAGACAGAAATCCTCTAAGATTTTAATCCTAAAATATCTGTCATCCCTTTTGCCATGTACAGTAACATGTCACAGGTGACTACCCTGTGGCCGGGGAGGGACATGATTCTGCCATCACACTCCCCTCATTCTCACCAATGTGCTGATCAACTAACCAAGGATCTATGCTCTCCAATTCACTCACTTCCTCCTCCTTTCCATTGACTATCCTGTTCCCACCGCTTCCTTCATTCACCACATCAGGATTTCATGACCACATTCTCCCCTAAATGAAATGGGTATCTTGCATCTAATGTCTGACAGCTTGTCTTATTGTATATGCACACACTGACCTACACATAATCCCGTCCATCTCTTTATTTTCCTAGAATCTTCCAGAAGAATCAGTTCCATGATGATGATGATGATACTGACAATGATGACAGGGGGGGCCTCTCAAGGATTCTGATAAAGAGGGAATCGATAAAGGGAGGGAATCATTGCAAAATTGCCCCAGAAACAGGCTTAAAGGGTAAATAACTCTTATAGTGTTTAATGAAATTGGACTAATATTTAACTATTTTTAAGACTTTATATCACTGAATTTAAAATTTTAACGGGAATTTTCATTCACCACTAACCAAGATTCAAACTCTGGGACCAAAATCTAAGGATTTCTGTCTTCTAAAAAATTGTCCACTAGCCTTTTAAACACGTGATCCTTTTAAAAAGTTTAGTGCTGGGCTGAAAATAAGCAGGATTCATATAATCTCACGAGACACAGTGAATGTGGAAAGACTAAGAAATAAAAACAAAAGCCATTCTTAACGTCTTGAACTTTATGTTGCTCACAGGAGAAAATGTTTGCCAATGTGTGTGTCACATCAACATGACGACTGAGTGGGATGGGGAAGCTGATCTTCCTCATCAGTCATTTATGCTGATTTGTTAGATGCCAAAACAGTTTCCTCATTGAAATTGCTTCTAACAGTATGGAAGAATTTAGGTTCTACCAAAAGCAGGCTAAATATTTTCCCCTGCTTTCAGGTCTCTGGACTGAATGTCCCCACAAGAAGGACATGGTTATGTTTCATAGGGAAGTCTTCCTGAGAAGCAACAGGCTTTTCTAGGGCAGAACTGCAGGGCCCCCCATGGAGGGCTGGAGGAGGTCTAGAGGGGACACTGGAAAAACAGCAGGAGTGAATTCAGATACTGCTGCTCAGGTCGCCAAAGACAGCATTGCTATCTCTAAGGATATGACATTCTCCCAAATTTTCCATGAGTGAAGGAGCCTGTGAACACTAAGCAGGTTGTTAAGACACAGCAGCACATAATTTGCGTGACAACACAATTAGAGTATGATTTGATATTTGGAAAATAACTAGCCCATTGTTCTTTGAAACTTCAGCAGTAGCAATAGAAATAAAAAAGACTGAGCCGTCTTGGAGACAACAATCAATAAACAATTCTAAATCTGCAGAATTCCTTGACAATATTCAAGCAATGAGCTAGATGTGTGCTGCAGATACCTCTTACTGCAGGGCTCACTCCTGCAAAGCATAGAACTAGTTTCTCAGCACACAGAGGGAACCAAGTCAAGATTCCTAATCTTTTGAGATTTACTAAATGGCTGGAAAGGTCAGACAAGTACATACAGGCAAATATGATTAAATGTAATCAAATAATATCAAATGTGATTTGAGCACAGACGAAAGAGAAATTCCTTTCACCTGGGATCTAGAGAGACTTCTTCAGAAAATGTGGCTTTGGAGACGGCCAAAGACATGGGTGGAATTTTGGCAGAACAGGATGTAAGGAATTTAAAAACTTATTCTATAATTCATATAAAAATTCAAAGGATCCCAAAAATCCAAAACAACTTTGAACAAGAAAAACAAAGTTGGAAGACTTGCACTATCTGATTTTCAAACTTTTTTTATAAAGCTACAGTAATCAGAAATTAGGGTGTTGGTGTAAAACAGGAAAATAGAATAATGGAACACAATAGAATGTTCAGAACTAAACCAAGACTTATACAGACAATTGATTCTCAAAAAGGATGCTGTGGAGAAAGGATCTTTTCAGCATGTAGTGCTGGAACAATTAGATCGTGATACGCAAAAAAAAAAAATGAACTTTGATCCACACCTCACAAAATATACAAAATTTACCTCAAAATGGATCATAGATCTTAATAGGAAATCTAAAACTATAAAACAGCTAGGAGAACAAGCATAGGCTTAAGGTTTATGGCCTTGGGTTTGGCAAATTTTTCTTTGCTATGACACCAAAAGTATCATCTATTTTAAAAAGAAACTGATAGAGTGAACTTTATGAACATGAAGACTCTTCAATGCTCTTCTAAACACTGCTAAGCAAATGAAAAGACAAGCCATAGACAGAAGCTATTTGCAGATCATATATCTGATAAAGGTCTCTCTTTGTATCTGATCCAGAATAAAGAGGTCTCAAAATTCAATAATAATTCAAACACCTGAATGAATGAGGCCAGAAAACACACTTCAGTAAAGATATCCAGATGGATAATAAGCATATGAAAAGATGCTGATTAAAGGTGTCATTAGTCATTAGAGAAATGCTTTTAAAAACCACAGTGAGATACTAGTTCACATACACACTAGAATGAATACAGTTAGAAAGACTGACCTTACAAGGTGCTGGCAAGGAAGTAGAGCAACCAGAACTGATACACACCACGAGGAATTTACAATAGTACAACCATTTTGGAAAAGTCTTTAACAGATTCTTTTAAAAAGGTAAACACCTGTGTACCATATAATCCAGACATTCCTCATCTGGTGCTTTAGAAAGGAAAAGCATATATCCATACAAAGACTTGTAACCAAACATTCACTGCTATTTTATTTATAATAGCACAAGTTGTAAATAACCCATGCATCCATCAAGAAGTAAATGCAGAAAGAAATGATGGTCTATACAAACACTGCTCACAATAAACTCTTCAGTAAAAACTCAGCACTAAACAATACTCTACTATAAGACAAATAAGCTATTAATACAGCAACACAGATGATTCTCAAAATAATTACACTGAATGAAAGAAGTCAGACAACATAGAGTAGATACTGCATGAATCCATTCATATAAGGATCTTGAAAATGCAAACCACTATGTTGTGATAGAAAGCAGATCAATGGTTCCCAGGGGAAGAGACGGGGAGGGAGGGAGGGACAACAAAAGTCAGGAGAGAAGCTTTGTGGGTGATGGGTATGTTCACTGTCTTGAGTGTGGTCATGGTTCCTTGGGGTATACTTACGTCAAAACGTATTAAGCTGTACACTTTAAACGTGTGAAAATTATTTTGCCAAGTATACCTCAAAGCTGTTTTAAGAAAAAAGGCACTTTAGTCCTGATCCACCTCAGCGCCTGATTGGAGTGACATGATCAGTCCCTCACACTGTCTGCCTAACGGGAAGGTAGAAAAGCTCTCACGGAAGATAACATGGATTTTTCATTTGCAATGTCTGCCATGTAATAAAGAATTTCTAGACATGCAACATGTCCAGACTATATGACAGATAACATGAGAATAAGGAGCATTAGACAAAGGATGCAAACCCCAGGTGATGTAGGCATCAGAGTTACCAATAAAGGCTATAAAATACTTTTAATATATTCAAGAAAATAAGGAAATGATGGGACAATAGATAACAGTTTAGAGACTTTCACCAGAGAAATATACTGGAATGTATTTTTAGGAAAAGTCAAACTGATACTCTAGAACTGAAGCTTTCAGCTCTGGAAACAGGTAAACAGAGCTAATTAGGATCCCTTTTAAGTAAAACTTTCAGTAATTCTGGGTAAAATATAACAACAAATTAACACAGAGCTAACTATGGAGAGAGAAGTTCCCTGATGACAATACAAAGAGGACACTTAAAGCCCAGAGTGGTCATCTTGTGAGCTGATGCCACCGCACCCTGGAGGGAAGGGGTTTTCATCTGCACATAAATAGGGATACAATGTCCATGTAGGAAAAAGGGTCCATACCAGATGTAGAAGACTCTTCCTCTATATCTATATAGTCAGAGACAGAGATGTAAAGTGGCAGCAGAGGTCACAGTGACACAGGGCCCTGGGCCAAGGAGTGTGAGCACCTCTGCAAGCTGGGAAATGTAGGATGACGAATCCCTCCCAAGAGCCTCGGTGTGGAACTTAGCCTTGGCCACTCCTTGGTTTTAGCCCACTGACATTGACTTTGCACTACTGCACCCTAGAACAGTGAGAAGATGAATGTGTATTGCTTTAAGCCACTGAGTCTGTGGTCCTTTGTTACAACAGCAATAGGAAAGGAACTCAGGAACCAATATGAACTTGAACCACAGGCTGCCTGCTGTGCTGGCAGGAAGTCCTTTGTCTCTGATCCTGGGGGAGTGTCCTGTCCTCTGGCAGCATCCACAAACTACCTCATGCTAACTTGGCAGTTTGCAGAGGGTTAAATCTTATCCCTGCACAGTTCTTGATATTTAGTTAATAAAAATGATGGTGTCATCATGGGTATTTTTCCATCTTTTAAATACCCTTCAGTCTTCTAATAAAGCTACTTCTAATTAAGAGACCGTGTAAATAGTTTTCAATCTTCATAATAAATAACTGTGGTTTTATCTGGTTACTTAAATTATGAATAATAATGTTCACATTTGTAAAAGTTATTAAAATCAACATTGTTTAATGAAAATATCATTTCTTTTCACATGAACATGTATTAACTACAAGAAATGTTCCATGCTTTCTTCTACGATTTACTGTTAGAGCCTTAAAGAATAATATTTTCCTCAAAAGATATTACGGCAAAGGGATTTCTTTTGGTGGAACTGTTCCGGCATCAAATCTGGTGCATGTCTCAGGCCACTGGCAACATAGAGATGATAGAAATTAGGAGGCATTATAAACACAGAATCATTTTTAAAGGAATTAAAAAAACTGGATGTGTGTAAACAAAGAATCAGAGAATATTCTGGTGAAATAAATGTATTTTTCAGCTTAAGCAAGACATGGGGTGAATAAATCTGAAATGAAAAAACCACCCAGAGATTAGCAGCGAGTCATGCACGCAGTGTGAATGATCAAAACCAAGTTGTTTCCAAACCAGTGTGCAGGCTTGATGCCTTCATGAATCAAATCTGTGTGGCACCAGGCCACCTCGAATACATGTTGATGAGGTATTTATAAGCCCTTCACCATCCCAAATCAAAGCCCACGCACGAGCCACAAGACCATCACCTACACATTTGGAAAACACACAACATGGTGAATAGCACTTTTCTTGTTCAGTAGCCGGTGGCAGCGAACTGTCAGCAGACAGAGATACAGGGACACAGAGGCACCTCCCCTCACTCAGCTGATAAACTTCCGTGCATCCCTGGGGACAGGATTGTCATAAAATGCACCATGGATTGATCCTCCTCCTAGGAAAGGAACCGTAGTGCTGTCATTAGGTTTGAGCAGGGGTGGGTGGAGGATCTCAGAAGAGTTGTTTCAGCACACCAATAGAATTCTTGGCCACCGTGACCACGAAAGACAAGTCCCCTGCCATCCCGGTAGGCACTTGGGCTCCTGACAAAAGCTGGGCTCAGTAAAGGGTTGAGTAGAAGGCACAGACCTGAGGGATGCCCCAGCAATAGGCAGGAGGTAGGGCCTGGTTTATACTGCTCTGGGTGTATCCCAGACTCATCCGAATACGAAATCAGAAATTTGCAAAACAGCAGAGCTGGGGTGGATCATCTACTCCAGACTCCTCACCTTACAGTTAAAAGGGTGGCAACCCTGACAGGCAAAGCAACGTGCTAAAGGCAGAGCGTGGAAGTGGCAGTGCCAGATGAAACGCAGCGTGCAACCCCCGTTCAAGGCCGCTGACTCTGACGACGGGGCCAAGGTTTCCAATGAGGAGAATAAGACAGTGTAAATACTTTGTTCCCCCTAAAACCCCAAATGTTTTTTAAAGGCACAAAAACTCACCTTAACTAGATCTCTTCTGAGGGGGCTCTCTTCTGCTTCTTCGTCTTTCTGTCTCCATTTCCCTCTCTCAGACACAAACACATTCAGTTTTGTGAAAGGGGACTTCCTTCCATACAAAGACAGACTTCACATCTTCAGAAAGATACCTGAGAAAGCACGTTTCTCAATTCAAGTCTTTGTGGGAGTTCTGGGCAACTGGCTTATTTTCTAGAACAATCGGTAGTTACAAAATCAGGAAATCATCTTCCACAAAGGCAGAGTTCTGGTCCGTGTTGATAAAGTTGGGGATGTCACATTTCATGAGTCTGTTCGGCTCCTCCTCTGGCCACCTGCTGCATCTGATGGCTTCCTGGAGCCGAATAACACTGTAAAGGGCTATGGTAGGGATACCAGCTTTGGCCTTGTCCAAGTGGTCCACTTCATTGATGTAGCAGT
>NW_027328840.1:12500-71787 GCF_048564905.1 Vicugna pacos | reverse complement strand
TTACTTTATCTTATTTCATTTATTTTTGGGTGGAGTGGTAAATTAGGTTTATTTATTTATTTATTTATTTTTAGAGGAGGTACTGGGGATTGAACCCAGGACCCCATGCATGCTAAGCACTCACTCTACCACTTGAGCCATACCCACCTCCCTGTCATTTTGTTTAAATTGTCCTTGTAAAAAGCGTAAGAAGGATTTTTGTTTTAACTTGAAATGCAATATTAGAGACTTTTAAAGGCAATGCTAATCTAGTTGCATGTTTTATAATTACTGATACATTGACTTGCTTAGTGTTTCCTATTTATGATTTCCTATTTTCTTTGTTTCTCTCTTAAAACATTTCTGTCTTTAACAATTCTTTGTTCCGTTTTTATCCCTCTTATTGCTCAGGAAGTTAAAGTTTAGATTTCTATTATTTTACTCTCTGTTTTTCCACATATTCATCTTTTTTTTCCCCCTTGGTAAAGACAATAATTAGGTGTTTTTGTTCTCTTGGCAAACAAGTCAATTTCATACTCCAATAGCCCTCCAATTTTTAACATTTCATCTTCCAACTAATTGTTATTTAGAATTCCACTCTACATTTCAAAAATTTGAAATAGTTTGATATAATGATGTATACATACATTATCAAGTACATGATAATAAAATGCATATTTATAAGCTCTGCACCCAACTTAAGCATCAAACGGTCTCGTAACATTGAAGCTCCCAAGGGCCTCTCTGTAATTGCACCTCTCTATTGTCTTCTTCTGAATTTATAATAATTTGCTTTATTTAGACTCCTGCTACATGTTTATGTACTGATCATTATCACAGTGCACTCATACGCATTTTACAAGTAAGAAAACATAAAGGCCCATAGTTCTTAAGAGTCCCTTTACAGTCTTAAAATTATTGAAGACCCCCAAAGAGCTTCTTTTTACCTAATTAGATATGCTGATATTTACTATATTAAAAATTATACTGCAGTTTTGAAATTTGCAAATACTAGCTACTATATATACAATAGGTAAACAATATGTTTATACTGAATAGCACAGGGAACTATATTCAATATCTTGTAGTAACTTATAATGAAAAAATCTAAAAAGGAAAACAAAAAAAGCAAAAAAATTAAAACAAAACTTTTAAATTTATTAATGATACTTATGTCATTTAAATAAACAATAGTAAACCGATTACACATTAATATCAATAACGTTTATTTTCAGTCTATAATTTTCCCTAAATTAGCAATAGGGTAACATTGTTTTATAATGTTTACAAATCTCTTTAATATCTGATCTAAAGAAAAGGCAGCTGGATTCCTTTACGATTTCTTTATCCAATTTGTGGTGAATACATCTTGGTTAAACATATGCAAAAAATCCAAGTTCAGAAAAAGAAAGAGATTTTCATAGCTCTTCCAGATATTTGTACACATTCTTCTTTGACAATATAGAGAAATTCAGCAAGTAATATTTCCTTAAAAATTAGTTGCCATTTGGAATCTAAAGCCATGTCAATGAATTTCATACTCTCCTACCTTAAAATGTACTGGTTAACCTTGATTTTGAATGGGCATTTTATCAAAACATGCATAGCTTTCTAACATCATGCATTGGTCTTTTGGAAAATATTGATTTATCAAGTTATATAGCTTTTCCAAATGGTAACACATTTGATTATACAAAACATCAGATTCATTAATTTTACCATTAATTTCACTTAAAAATTATTCCAGAGTTGGGAAGTTGTTAAGATCATGGTAAAGGATGCAAGTTTTCCAAAACTTTAATTTTTGCTTGGAAGCTCAAATTTTACGATTGGCCGCAAATATTGTCAGTTTATCTATTTGACATGGAAGATTCCCGTCCTTAATTCTTAAGATCATGTTTGCCAGATATCAAGTCTGAATAACTGCGGTTTATTTGTTAATCAGGCTTTCAAGCAAAAATGGTGTTCCATAAAAATATGAATAGTGCAGCTCATAACTCCAACAACTGTATAAGTGCTTTAACACTGGCAGCAGAACTACGTTATGCAAATTTTCAGTTTCATTATACAGACTATTAGAAAGTTGTGAACTCAAGGGTCAATATTTAAGTAAAGCAATAGCCATTCTTTACACTGTAAACATGTGGCAGCAAAGGACTCAATGTACAAGTTTGATTTGGTACCACTGCTTTGATTCACGCTAAACCATGAGTCATTTTACCCAGTATTGTTTTTTTGCAACATTGGTACAAATGCCAGTGAAAAAGCCAAAATCTTAACTTTTTTTTATTAAGGTATAGTCAGTTTACAATGTTGTGTCAATTTCTGGTGTGCAGCACAATTTTTCAGTCCTACATGAATATACACATATTCATTCTCATATTCTTTTTCACCGTGAGGTACTATAAGGTATTGAATATATTTCCCTGTGCTCTACAGTATAAATTTGTTTATCTATTTTATATTTACTAGTCAGTATCTGCAAATCTCGAACTCCCAGTTTATCCCTTCCCACCCCCTCCCTTCTGGCAACCACAAGTCTGTATTCTATGTCTGTTAATCTGTTTCTGTTTTATATATAAGTTCATTTGTCTTTTTTTTTTTTCAGATTCCACATATGATTGATGTCATACAGTATTTTTTTCTTTCTGGCTTACTTCACTTAGAGACATTCTCCAGGGACATCCATCTTGCTGCAAATGGCATTATGTTGTCATTTTTATGGCTGAGTAGTATTCCATTGTAAAAATATACCACAACTTCTTTATCCAGTCATCTGTGGATGGACATTTAGGTGGTTTCCATGTCTTGGCTATTGTAAATAGTGCTGCTGTGGACATTGAGGTGCGGGTATTTTTCACTTAGAGTTCCCTCTGGCTATATGCCCAGGAATGGGATTGCTGGGTCGTATGGTAAGTCTATTTTTAGTCTTTTGAGGAATCTCCATACTGCTTTCCACAATGGCTGGACCAAACTGCATTCCCACCAACAATGTAGGAGGGTTCTCTTTTCTCCACACCCTCTCCAGCATTTAGAAAAAGCCAAAACTTATTAATAGAATGAAAATAGTTTTGACCTCATGGATCCACCGAAGAAGTCTTAGGAATGCCCAGAGTTCTATGTTTCACACTTTGAGAACTACTGTTAAAGATAATCCTTCTTTACTTACTTTCTGATCCCATCTTTTGCTATCTTCTCTGAGATATAATTTTATAAATTTTTCCATTTAACCAGCATCTACAAATTTTCTTTCCTCACCAGCCTTCTGCAACGGCCTACAAAGTTGAATCTCTGTTATCCCATGTCTTGTTATTGATGTATTATCAATACTGATTTTTAAAAAAAGAAAGAATTGCTCTATAGTATATTTATCCCTTTAAGGGAGCTGATTATAGAAATCTGAAACAGACAAGTGATAATATTGTGTTTAGATGTAGCCAATACAATCAAAAGAAACTCTTTCATTAAAAGATATTCACAGGTGTGCTCTCTGGCTTCTTTCCTACTGAAAGTTACGGTACAATGAAGTCAGGCCATGTTAACCTGGCACATCCTAACCTGATAATTTTCATCTGGGGATTAGCTTAATTTCAACAGGTTCTTGGATGTACCACTCTCATGGCATGGTTTACTAACCTGATTTCCCATTTGGGCTATCTTGACTTCAAAGGTAGATTTTGTGAAAAACCTCACAGACATCATTTTAATTTTAAAATTCATTAAGTGACTATACTGTCATATATGAGGTAGTGT
This sequence comes from Vicugna pacos, assembly GCF_048564905.1. NCBI lineage: Eukaryota > Metazoa > Chordata > Mammalia > Artiodactyla > Camelidae > Vicugna > Vicugna pacos. The sequence goes on along the minus strand of NW_027328840.1, from coordinate 68,055 downwards.
AATGATATCTTCCACCTATGAGAAGCAGAAATTTCTCCCAGATTATACAGCATTAAATTTTCTAAAATGAAAAGTACTTCATTAAAATTAAATTGTCCTAAATTGCTTAATCATACACTTAATTTAGACAAATTAAAGCATATAATGCATACTCTATAAGTATTAATTGATTATTAACTATTTCTTGGGTTTAGTTAATAATTAAGTTAATTAGTTTCTGGTTGTTCACTTTTTATTAATTTCATTAACTCAATTTCATTAATTGTTTTGAAGTTATATAGTTTTTTAATTATTAGGCTAACTTGCTCAATTTAATAATGTATAAGATTGGATATGTAGTGTAATGCTGTGAAAATACATTTACAAAATATTTTAAAAATTAAACCGTTTTGTTAAATAGTGCAAATATTTGAATGACATAAAGAAAGTAATCTTGAGGTGTTACGGAAATATCTTAAATATTTCTTGAATGCTGTTATTTGAATTAAAGGTAATAATCATTTGGAAGCATACTTTTTTCCTCATGTGTTCAACTATACAAATGTTGTAGGTCATGTTTTCTTAGCTAGTTTACAACCAACTAAACTGAATAATTAATAAGAGTAGAAAATTTGCCTGGAAATTCTGCATTTATGGAGGAAAAGAGATGCTGCAGAGATAGGCTTTTGCTTTGAAAATCATAATATCCTAATTCCAGGGCATGTTCAAACACTTTTAGGTTTTAAGCAGCATTTCCAGATGGAAATGAATGTCTCCAAACCTGAGCTCTTAGTTCCTTTGACGATGAGCTAGATTAAAGGTGACGATTGTAGGATTCATGAATAAGGTACCAATATGAACTGAGTCTTGAGGTCTTAAAGGTGAGGGAATCTTTTATAAATAGGTAGTACAAGAAAAGTGTTTTAGGTACAGAATGAATGAGAAAATGTTGAGAAAACATAAAGACATCAGAGATATAGAGACATACCTGGGCACCACGGACAACAATCAAGGCTTTGCTGTCTACCCAGGGAATGTCTCTTTGTCTCTCCCTCTGGCCTGAAACTCTCTCTCACCCACTGAACCTAATCTCATATTTGTGTGTGTGTGTATTTGTATGTAGTCAGTTTACAATGTTGTGTCAATTTCTGTTGTACAGTATAATGCTTCAGTCATCCGTGAACATACATATATTCATTTTCATATTCTTTTTCACCATAAGTTACTACAAGATGTTGACTGTAGTTCCCTGTGCTATACAGTATGACTTGTTGTTTATTTTATATATATTAGTTAGTATCTGCAAATCTCAAATTCCCAATTTATCCTTCTCACCTGCTTCCCTCTCCCAGTAACCATAAGTTGTTTTTTTTTCTTTGTCTGTGAGTCTGTTTCTGTTTTGTAAATAAGTTCGTTTGTCTTGGTTTTTTGTTTTTTGTTTTGTTTTGTTTTATTTAGATTCCACTTATAAGTGATATCATTTTGTATTTTTGTTTCTTTCTGGTTTACTTACAATGATGATCTCCAGGTTCATCCATGTTGCTGCAAATGGCATTATTTTGTCATTTTTTATGGCTGAGTAGTATTCTATTGTATAAATATAGCACAACTTCTTTATCCAGTCATCTGTCAATGCAAATTTAGATTGTTTCCATGTCTTGGCTATTGTAAGTAGTGCTGCTATGAACATTGAGGTGCATATATTTCTTTGAATTAGAGTTCCTTCTGGATATATGCCCAGGAGTGGGTTTGCTGGATCACATGGTATTTTTAGTTTTCTGAGGAGTCTCCATACTGTTTTCCATAATGGCTGCACCAAACTATATTCCCACAAATAGTGTAAGAGGGTTCCCTTTTGTCCACACCCTCTCCAGCTTTTATTTTCTGTGGACTTTTGAATGATGGCCATTCTGGTGGTGTGAGGTGATACCTCATTGTAGTTTTGATTTACATTTCTCTGATAATTAAAATATTGAACATTTTTTCATGTGCTTATTGGCCACTTGTATGTCTTCATTGGAGAATTGCTTGTTTAGGTCTTCTGCCCATTTTGGGGTTGGGTTGTTTGTTGTTTCTTATTAAGTTGTAGGAGCTGTTTATATATTTTGGAAATTAAGCCCTTGTTAGTCTCAGTTTTGCAAATATTTTCTCATTCTGTATGTTGTCTTTTTGTTTTGCTTATGGTTTCCTTTGCTGCACTTTGCTTTTCTGTTTGCCAGGAGCTCTGCTTCTGTCCCTGCTGACCCCCTGGCAGGAGAGGGGACATCCCAGGGTGAGGGCACCTTTCATCCTTTGCTGCTGCCTTTCCACAGGACTGCTCTTCCACCTATTTTCTTTTTCTTTTTTTTTCCTCTTACTGCATTTTGTGAGAATCCTCCTGTATTTCAAAGTGAGAGGCACTCTGCCAGAGTTCAGTGGGTGTTCTGTGCAATTCCGTGGGTTTAATTCTTGGTGTATTTGTGGGAGAGTGTGAGCTGTGCGTCTCTACTCTGCCACCTTGGCACGTTCAAGGTGTCTTTACCTTGATTAGAAAATTCAAGGAGTTTCCAAGGTGCTAGATTTTATTTCTTGATCTATGGGGTGGTTACACAGACATGATGTTTTTGGTAATTAATTAAACCATGAACTTATTATTGGCATATTTTTCTACATGTATGCAAGTATTTAACTAAATAAAAATGTTATGCCAACCTAAGACAGCCTAAAAGGGGGTTTCCAAGAGTTCTAATAAAGGTTCTCCTAATAATTTCTTGAGCATATGGCGGGGTACAACGCTATCTGCTTTGGCTGTGCGATTGCTCAGCTACTACTTTCCCCTACCCTCTCTTCCTGCTCAAAAGGTGGAATTTATAAAATGATATAAAACTAGTACTTTTTTAGGGAGAAGTCAGGCTTCATGGGAACACACTGTTGTGAGCATCAGAAGACGTGGTGAAGTTTGCTCTGGTTCACTCTTGAACGTTTGTTTGACTTTGGGTCCTTTCTACTCAAATTGTACCCTTTAAAGTGAGTTTGTTGGACTCAACTGTAGTTAAAATCCGTTCCAAATCCAGCTCTTAGTTTTGCTTTGTGCATTCTGACAGTGAGATACAAAGGTTCCAGCACCTCCTGAACCTCAATTTGAAATCAACCGATCAGTGCTTGTATAATAACTTCATGTGTGCTGAAGACTCTGATAAACTCAATGAGGAATTGAAGAGACTTAAAATCTAAAGACATTCACTTTGAAGGACATACAGCATAATTTAGAAAAATAATATAGTCAGAACAAAGAACAATTACAGAATCAAGGTGGAGTGTATGATATATCCTGAATTAAATCATAAAAAGGAACTTTCTATCTGGAATTATTTTGGTTAAGGCATGGTTGAGGAATTTTGCTTTCTCTACCATGGTAGAGAAAAAGCTGGGCCTTGGGGAGTAGAGAAAATTGGTGAGACTGAAAAGGCAAATATATTGTCTTAGATGTCCAGCATGAGCAAAGGCAGGAAATAAAATAGGAATATGCATGGGAAAAGGTTTCTCCAGGGCTCAGCAATGCTACCTTCTAGACATACATTAAGGATTAAGAATGTTTAGTGGATGTAAACTCATTGATTGGAACCTTCATTCTGCTGGAGACTGACTACTGAATTTTGTAATTTGGAAACAGGATAGCCTTAAAATAAGAGGTCTGATCTCTCAAAAATGATGCTGGCAGAGAAAGCCCAACCATTCCAGGACCCACTTCACAACTAGGGCACTGGCAGGCAGAGCAGTCCACGCACAGAGCCAGCATCACCCGCCTTGTTCTCCTCCTTCCCTTCAATCAAGGAGACCTGGAACCAGCAGCTTCTGCCCTTTCTTCACATGGAGGTAGTGCAGAGACACCCGCGGCCCAGGAAAGCTCCTTCCAGCCCTGTAGATAACACTTTCAGGCATTGAACATGAGCCCCAACAGCGCTAATGGGATGAAACAGACCAGAGTATAATTTCAAGGAGTGTAAAAACAAAACTGTCATCGAGTCTAAAGTCCACGAATGTAGGTCAGAACTCACATATTAGCCCCAAATATGGCAACCATCTGCTAAAATAGAAGAATTAATTAGGATCAGGGGTTTCCTATCATAATGACTAAAATGTCCAGGATATACAATAAAAAGTATTCATCATGCTGAAAACTGGAAAAATCATGAGCTGAATAAGAAAATACAATTATTTGATTCCAATACTAATATAAATCAGGTGCCAGAATCGTCTGATAAGGGTTTTAGGACAGCTATCATAAAATGCTTCTACAATCATTACAAATTCTCATGAAACTTTTTTTTAATCTTAATAAAGAGATAGAAGGTATAAAGAGAACCAAATAGAAACTATACAACTGAAAAACATAGCAATCAAAAAAAAAAAAAAAAGAAAGAAAGATACGCAACAAACAAACAATTCTCACTGGATGGCCTCAATGGTAGAGTGAAGGTAAGAGATAGAACTAGTTAACTCAAAGACACATTCAAAAGAATTAACTCAATCTGAACTACAAATAGAAAATAGACTGAAAGAAAAAATAAACCTTCCTGGGGATCTGTGGGATAATGGCAAATATCTAAGATTCTAATTATCAGAGTCCTGATGGAGAAGAGAAATGGTGTGGAATTTAAAAAGTAATAAAATAATGGCTGAAAACTTCCCAATTTGGGGAATCACATAAACCTACAGTTTCAAGGAGCTGGTTAAGATCCAAATAGAATAAACTCAGGTCTACAGTAATTGCATCATAATTAAATTCTTAAAAATACATAGAAACAACACATTTTTTTAAAAACCATAGTGAAGTGATAAATCACCTATAAGTGAAAAGTATTAATTGACAGAGAATTTATCATATAAATCCATGAAAGTCAGAAGGAAGTGGCACAAGCATTTTCAAGTACTGAGAGAAAAGAACTGTCAAATCTACAGCCTGTATCTGGTGAAATTACCCTTCAGTGGTGGAGAAGAAATGAAGACACTCTCATATGAAGGGAAACTAAGAGAATGTGTTGCTAGCAGATCTACCTTTAAAGAATGGTTAAAAGAAACTCTATAAACAGAAATAAAATGATCACAGAAGAATGCGATCTTTAGAAGCAAAGAAATTGAGAATGAGTTAAAATAGCAGTGAACATAATAAATATATAAATATAATAAATACATATAATTATTTGTAGGCGTTTTGATGATGGCCATTCTGACCAGTGTGATGTTATGGTAATTTGCATTTCTCGGTTAGTGACGTTGAACATATTTTCATGTGACTGTTGGCCATCTGTATGTCTTCTTTGGAAGAATGCCTATTTAGGGTTTCTGTCTATTTTTTGATTGGGTTGTTTGTCTTCATCTTGATACTGAGTTGTACCAGCTCTCTGCATATTTTGGATATTAACCCCTTGTCAGTCACATCATTTGTATATGTTTTCTCCCATTCTCTACATTGTCTTTTTATTTTATTACTGGTTTCCTTTGCTGTGCAAAAGCTTTTCAACTTGTTGATTTGATTAGATCCAGTGGTTTATTTTTGCTTTTATTTCCTTTGCCTTGGGAGACTGATCCAAGAAAATATTTGCTCCTATTTGTTAGATAATATTTTGCCTGTGTTCTCTCCTAGGAGTTTTATGTCATCATGTCTGACATTTAGGCTTTGAACCAGTTTGAGTTTATTTTCGTATATAGTATAAGGGATTGTTCTAATTTCATCCTTTTTTCATACAGCTGTCTGGCTTTTCCAACATCACTGGTTGAAAGGACTGTATTTTCTCCATTGTATATTCTTGCCTCCTCTTTGAAAACATGCAGAAACTTATCACAGCATGCATACTTAAAGGGGAGACACTAAAATGGCCCAACCAATTTTGAAAAAGAATAAAAAAATGAAATTCGTGATATTAAACCTACTATATAGATGTAGCAAACAAATCAGTTTTGTACTGGCAAGAGATGGATACAAAGATCAATGGAACAGAATAGAGAACCCAGACATATATTCATGCAAATATAACCAATTATTTTTAACAATACACAATCATTTTAATAGAGAGAGAATAACCTTTTCTAGTAAATGATGCTAGTACATCCATCATCAAAAAAGAGAGCACTTTATACAAAAATTAATTCAAAATGGATGATTCTCTTAAATGTAAAGCATAAAACATTATTTTTTTCTAGAAGAGAACACAGCAGAAAATCTTTACAACCTAGGAATAAGCGATGTTCTTCATTTTGATACCAAATTCATGATCCATGAGAGGAAAAATCCGTAAACTGAACCTCAACAAATTAAAAAAAAATTTCTCTACAAAATATCCTATTAAAGGAAATAAAAGGCAAATTATAGACTGGGGGAAGATATTTGCAAATCGCATATATGACAAAGGGCTTGACTCTAGAATATACAAGAACTCTCAAAACTCAATAGTAAAATAATAATCATCCATCTATAAAATGATCAAAGGACATACACAGATATTTCACTGAAGAGGCTATAGAGTTGGCCAATAAATGCGTGAGAAGATGTTCAATATCATTAGTTATTGGAGAAATGCAAATTAAAACCATAATGAGATATACACCTAACAGAATGTGTTAAATAAGAATTTGTGATAACATCTACTGTTGACAGGGATGAGAATGTGAATGAGTACAGGCTGCCTGGTTAATACTTGGAGCATTTCCTTTCAAAACTAAAAATGGACTTCTCATAAGATCCAGCAATTTCACTCTTGGCCATCTTTCTCAATGAATTATAGACTCGAGCTCACATAGAAACTGGTATGTGAAGGTTCACAGCAGCTTTATTTATAATAACTGAAAACTGGAAATTGCCCGTATGTCTTTAAAGGGTGAATGGATAAACAGACTTCAGTACCATCCAAACGGAATACTATTCAGGAATAAAAAGAAGCACATTACTGATGAATATAAAAAGTTAGATTTGCCTCGGGATATAATGTTGAATGAAGAAAGCCAATCTCAAAAGGATACATACTAGATGATTTCATGTATGTAACAATCAAAAAATAAAATAATTGTAAGGATGGAGAATGGACTACAGACTGGTGGTTGCTAGGGGTTAGGGATTGGGGTAAGAAGGGGATGGATGTGGCTATAAGGGGCAACATGAGGGAGTCTTAGGGCAATGGTACAGTTGAGTATCTTGACTGTGGTGTTGTATGCAATATGTAATAGAATTTGCTTATAATTATACACACACGCATGAATATGTGTGTAACTGGTGAAGTTTAATAAGCTCTATGGGTTGAACCAAAATCAATTTTTTTGTTTTTTGATATTATTCCATGGTTGTGTAATTTATTAATACTGGAGCATTAAGAGAAGGGTGCATGGGGCTTTCTACACATTAGTTTGCAACCTCATGTGTCTTTATAATTATTTCATATTATGAAATATGACTGTTTAAAAAGAAGATGGATTATGTAACTTTCTAAACATGCAGCTGAATGAGTTTCCAATGTGCAAATACCAAGTTTTCCTCTTTCAGAGTATTTGTAATTCAATCTATAAATATCGTTCTTTTGGACTTACGAGATTGACCTGGCCTCTAAGATACTTACACCTATACGTATAACTGTGTGTGCCTGCACACACACACACACACACACACACACACACACACACACACACACACACCAGATTGATTGGGTATAGTCAGAAGCCTGATTGAGAATTGAGGAAAATTCTCACAAATGTCAAAGTTTGGGCAGACCAGGATACCTAGGAAAGGATGTGGAGAGCTGAAATTTTAGACAGAATAATAGAATTTTTTAAAATTTTACTCAGTATTTATTTCTTCTGGGGCAGCTCTTCTAATGATTGGTTTGAAAAATCATAAGAACAACTTTGTACTCTTGGATTTCATTCCAAGGAACTAGTGTGATCTCCCCATAAAGCTTTTCTTTCCTCTTTTCCTTAAAAAGAAACAAGCTTATTTCTTTAAGCTTTCATAGACTTGTCAGTTTTACAGATGTGGCCAACTGAGGTGGGAAGCCCCCTGAAAGAGATGGGCAGGATCCCCAGGCAGGACCACTACTGCCAGCACCATCTGTTTCCCTGGCCTGGGGCATTATCTTGCTTTTTGCCTCTGACTAGGCTTCTAGGAAAGTGGAACTTACCCTAAGATTCTATTTGTTCCCTGAGCTACCTCTTGATTGGTCCATTTGTTGTGCCTCATTTGCATGGAGCTCACTCTTCGTTGGTCCATTTCTATCACTCCTGATTGGTCCATTTCTACAAAGCTCGTTCCTAATTAGTCAACTTTTGTTACACCTTATTTGCATATGATGTTGCAAAGTCTAGACTGGCAGCCTATAAAAGCCAGTGTGAACCTACAGACGGGGTCCAGAGCTTGGAGTGTTAACTCCTCTGGGCCCACCAGTGCAATAAACCTAAGTTCTCCAACTTTCTGAGTGCTGCTTGGTCTCTGGCCCAGATCCAGGTTGCTGTCACAACTGAGCTGTAACACTGAGCTTTAACACACTTTGCTACAACACAATGATCCATGAAAAACCACACAATTCAGTGTAATACCATTTAAACAAGAAAGGGAAGCAAGCAGTTACGATGTCAGTTCAAACTGAGCAGATACAACCTTTGCTACAATGAGATATGAAGCTGACTAATAAAAAGCCATTTAGTGGTGGGTGGACACTATATACTGTGCAATTTAGGTTTTTATAACACATTGTGTTGACCACTGGATATAATCTACTTATGGTGTTTTATCATTGTTGTTTTTATATAAGCATTAATTTTTATTTAAAAATTTTTTTATTTTAAACATATGCCTGCATATGTGGGGTTTGTGTGTGTGTGTTTTCTTTTAAGTCTTAAATATTTTGATCAAGACCTTTGGAATTCTCGCAGGGTCTATGCTTTCTTATGGGGCCTAATGGATAAAATTACCCTTTATGCCCCTTCATCTATGTTCTAGCCCAGTGCCCAGTGATAACCGACCTTTAACATGCATCAGACCACCTATAGAGTTTGTTAAAATGGATTATTGTGCCTACCCCCAGATTTTCTGATTTATTAGGACTATGTGTGGGGCCTGAGAATTTGTTTTTAACAAAGGTTCCAGGTGGTATTGATTCTTCTAGTTTGGGAACCACACTTGAGAACTGTAGGTCTCATCTACAATGAGTTTGTTAGTACAGGGAAAATTTAACTTAGCTTTTCTGGAATGATCAATTTTTTTAATGTCTATCTCCAGATTACTCAGTTCTACTTAATGAATGAACTCATGCAAGAAAGCAATCGTTTCTACAGAACTCTGTTTGTCTGAATTCAGTTACTTTAAAATTGCAAGTTTATGTTTCACAGCTGAAAATTAGAAAAATAATTTCAAGATTGATTTTGCGAAATGTGTGTATTGATGTTCTGTATACTGTGGTCATTAGAAAGCTCCCTGGCTCTTCCCCCCAGGATTTAATTATGCTTCCTTTCCATGCAATTCTTACACTTTTGGTTTGTTAGTTTTCTAACTTGGGAAACAGTGGATTAGAATATAATAATAACCAAAGACTATTGCAGCCACCCGGGTGAGGGATGAGGATGGCAGTGCCTAACGTTTACTGAGTTCCTACTTGGTGCCAAGCACTACCTATGCTAGATCATCTACTGACGTCTCGTCTGCCCCACCTGATAAGCTATGAGAGAGGCATCATTATCCCCATTCTACAGCAGCAGACACTGAGACACATCTTTGGAGTGCATGACAGTCATTAGGGATCAACACTCTTGAAAGTAAGAAGGAAGCAGATTAGGAAGAGGGAAATGTTGAACCAGAATGCAAGCCTGACAGAGTTTTTGGCAAACCAGCAAGGGGATCTGGAGCAAGATTTGCTTTGTATTGTCCCCCAAAGGATTTGGACATTTATGCCCACACCACACTGAAAATGGATTTCCTCTGGTAAGGGTATGACCTCCGGTGTCGCTGAGGTTGATCCTGAAGTATTTAATGGCCAGAAGGGGTTTACCAATTGTTATCTCCTACCTTTGTGCTAGGCAGGAAGTCCTTCTTTGAAGGAGAACTTGGGTATCCATCTTGTGTCTGCCACTGATTATTTTCAAAGCCAAAATAATGGTCTCAGTAAAGATTCAAACTCAAACATCATTTATATGATATATGCTGTTTCTTTCTAAAATATATTTGCTAAATATATTTCTTAACCGAATCTTAGTGAGGAAGAAAAGTTAAGCAAAGATAAAACACCAGTTGCTTGCACATGTCAGGCTTCTGTAATCTTTCTTGCTGTACCAGCCAGTAACAGCCGTTGAGAAACTTACTGCCCTTAGCCCAGGAGGTCCCAAATACCAGGAAACCTAACGTATAAAAGACAATCAGACGCCGAGCCCGGGGCTCAGCTCTTGGAGGAGACTCTGCTGAGCCAGCACCGGTGCAGAATAAACCAGTTTTTTCTGATCCTCAGAGTGCCTGCCATCTGTCTCCTCCCACAGGCTGAATTCTCCCACTGCATTTGGAGTCCGTAAAGGACGCCCAACTGCATTGTGGGATAATGCAATGATGACCCCGGTGCCCCGGAAGGATGTAGTAGAGCTGGTCCCTACAAGAAAGGTCTCCAGACCTCCCTGTAACGTTGTCACCTGTCAGCCTGTCAGTGTGCTGCTTGAGTCTGGAATCTGTGAATGTTGAGCTGTTGCTTTCACTGGTTACCGTCATTCCTCACCCCGGTAACTGAGTCTCCTGACTCATCTTCCTGTTTTCATTCTTGCCCTACCCCGATTCCTAGCCAGGCACTGAAAAATGTATTCACGACACAAATCTGCTCAGATGTTTTTAATAATTTCTCTGCACATGCATGTTTGTATGGATGTATTTATGGATGTGTATGTAGTTTTATTCACAGCACTATTTTTGCAGTGTGCAACCAGTCCACACTCACACTCAAATTGTTCACTATATGCCTCCTCCACTATGATTTCCGATTCTTACAGAGTTTTTACCTGTGATGTTTACTCCTGGACAACCAGATTCTAAAAGAGTAGTTCTCAACCATTGAACAGTTATTAAATATTTGGTAAATATGTAAATTGAATGAAAAGACAATGGTAGCCAATAAAATAAAATAAAATAAAATAAAATAAAATAAAATAAAATAAAATAAAAATAAAAGTCAGAAAAATGATTTGTGCTCAGATTCCAGTAACAAAACCTAATAGTTTGGATAAATTACAAAAAACTCTAAGATTTCTTTTGTTCATATTCCATCTTAATTGAAGTTAATACATATGATTTTTTGATCTTACAAAGGTGCAAAATCTACATGCATTCAGTAGAAACCTTACTTTGAATTTTAACCTTTTTCTGGGCTAATTGTATGCAGCACAATGCTCTTTCATGGTGCGGGGCAGCCAGCAGTGACCTGCAGCTCCCAGTCAGTTATGTGGGTAAACACAACCATTCTGTACCCACAAAAACTTCTGTTTTTCACTTTCAGTACAGCATTTAATAAATTGCAGGAGATATTCAACACTTAATTATCAAATAGGCTTTTTTAGGTGGTTTTGCCCAGCTCTTGGCTAATGAAATGGTTTCAGCACATTTCAGGTACACTAGGCTAGGCTATAATGTTTGATAGGTCAGATGTATTAAACACATTTTCAGCTTAACCATATTTTCCACCTTTAATGAGTTTATCGGTCATAACACCAGTATAAGTGGAGGAATATCTGTACATATTTACAGTTTGTGTTTGGCAAAGAGTTTCTTTAAGACAGGCTCTGCTTATGAGATTATTCTGAGGATATGTGATGTGTGTACAAGCTGGTCTTCTCAGCTCCCTCTGAACACGCCATTGCTTGCGCACACTCACAGCTCCACGATTCAGTTCCTACTCTGTAGGTTATACTTGCTGGCCCTTTCTAAAACAACTGTAACCATTCACCTGATCCTTCTTACTTGGGCAGGATGCTTCCACACCCAGCATCTTCCTTCCTAAAAAATAGTTCCCACATAGATCTTCCCCAGTTTCCAATAAGGATTGCACTTATGCACAAAACCACATTTTTCAACATTTGGTTTTGTTGTTTAATATGTTTTCCTGCCTACCTTATATGCATAGCTCCTTTCTGAAGAGAAAGGAAGATTCTTAAGGACAAAGACTAGATGACTCGTTTCTTTACTACGGCCCAAAGCGACCATCACTCTGGAAAGATAAGTAGATGCTTCATGTAGCTCTAAATAGAAGTTATTCTTCTTAAACAACAAGTTCATACTGTACAGCACAGGGAACTATATTCAATATATTGTAGTAACTCATAGTGAAAAAAGAATATGAAAACAAATATATGTATATTCATATATGACTGAAGCATTGTGCTGTACACCAGAAATTGACTCAACACTGTAAACTTCAGTAAAATATATAGATGAAAAACAAAATAAAATAAAAGTTAAAAAAAGTATTTGTCTTAACACAGCAGTCCCTGAGTCCCACAGACTTCAATACACCCTTCTCAGTAAAAGAATGGAGCTATTTTTATCAGCTATCTCACTGATGAATAAACAAAGAGTACTTCATGGTTCCAAGGCAACATTCAGGCTGTGGAAAGCAGAGTTTCAAGGTCTCAAGCTGAGTGAAGCTACAATTAGACCATCCGCACTGAAGGATTTATTATGGTGTCTCTTCAAGACAAAACAGTGTGTGGTCTGTGATTCACGTAAAACTCTTCTAATCCAGCTCCCAAATCTCTGGAACTCATCTCATTCATAGCACCATTTTTACTCTGCACAATTGGTTAGGTTTTCCCAAAAACAAAACACAGAAATTGTCTCCTTTCACATCCTAGTGTGACAGCAGGAGACATGCTACACTGGGGCAAAGACCAAAGCTCAGAAACTTAATGCCTGGGAATTTTAAGAAGGCTTTAGAGTGGTCTAGATGGACTCTGGACAAAATTTGTCAACTGATTGGAAAACTGTGCTATTCACTAGTTTTGAAACTCGTTTCCTTATTCTAATTTTTCCTCACACTTTTCTGCCCAATTTCAGGTCCTGGAGCTCCTCACTCCACATCCAAAGAGTCATCATTCTGATTTTTCTGGCCAATAAAATGCAATTGCTTATGTTCCATTCTCTAAGGAGTGTGTTAAGATCCTGAAGCTGATATAAAAAACTAATACATAAAAAATAATATTTGGTGTAGCCATTGTGGAAAACAGTATGGAGAGTCCTCAAAAGACTAAAAATAGACTTACCATATGATCCAGCAATCCCACTCCTGGGCATAAATCTAGAAGGAATTCTATCAAAAAGACACCTGCACCCCAATGTTCATAGCAGCACTATTTACAGTAGCCAAGACATGGAAACAACCTAAATGTCCATTGACAGATGACTGGATAAAGAAGTAGTGGTATATTTATACAACAGAATACTATTCAGCCATAAAAATGACAACATAATGCCATTTGCATCAACATGGATGTCCGTTGAGAATGTCATTCTAAGTGAAGTAAGCCAGAAAGAGAAAGAAAAGTATCATATGATATCGCTAATATGTGGAATCTAAAAAAAAAAAGACAAATGAACTTAAATATAAAATAGAAACACACTCACAGACACAAAATACAAACTTGCGGTTTCAGGGTGGAGGTGGGTGGGAAGGGACAGACTGGGAGTTCAAGATTTGTAGATGCTGATGGTATATACAGAATAGATAGACACGTTTATACTGTACAGCACAGGGAAATATATACAAGATCTTGTAGTAGCTCACAGTGAAAAAGAATATGAAAATGAATATATGTATATTCATGTATGACTGAAAAATTGTTCTGTACACCAGAAATTGATACCACATTGTAAACTGACTGTAACTCAATGAAAACAAGTATAATTTAAAAAAATAATAATAATGGTTTGCACATCAGCAGTCTAACACAGTGAGATCTCAGATCAGAACATGGGGTATTGTCTCTCAAGTCTAACTAGTTGTGTGACCTTGAGCAAGATGCTCAATATATTAAAGCTTCAGTGAATTTCTAGGCGAATAGGTAACATAAAGCAGCCTATTCATGGGCTTGTGGTAAAAGGAATAAATATAATTGTGTGTGTTAAGTACCTGGCACAAAGCCGTGCAAATACTAAATACATCATGAGCATCATCAGTGTCAAAATGAATATTGTTCCCAGATAACATACTTGACTTTAAACAGAACCTTTCAATATCAATATTTTAGGTCAAAGAGGTGAATAATGATAAAAACATCCAGCACTAAAATTTGTTTATATTTCTTGGAAAAGAACTTGGGGTTCACCAAAATGCTTTAAGAATACAGGCATCTACTCTACCAAACACGATAAGGAACAATTTTCATCAGCAGCGCTATTTCCTCTCCGCCTCTTTAAAGGCAGACAGGAGGGTGAAAAGTTGTTTCAGCAAGAATTCTACTTCTCTGCCTCCCAGCCCTAAACAAAAGCCCCAGAATGATTTCATTCAGGCTCCTTGAGTTTATTACTCTAGGAATATTCACAGAATTCCTTTGAGATATAGATGACTCAGATGTCAGCTTCTTGGGTTTTGTTTTAGATAAAGAAACAGTGACCTAACTTTTAAATACTGATGTAACAGAAGTAGATGTAATCTGGATTTTAGTCCTAATCTTGACACTAAAAACAATAGTGTTAAGTCAATTTCTATCAATGTATTCACTTCTCAAGTATATTTATTTCACAAATATCTTCATTCTTCAAATACTTGTCTTTAAACTCCACAGGGCAGTTACAGGATTAAAATAAAGTGTGAATTAAAAGGATTTGGAAAAGGAAAAACCACACTACAATTACTGAAATAATTATTTCCATCACCAACAACACAGACAGAAGACAAATTTGCATATCAACACTTCATTATTGGAGAGGTTGGTAATGAGCATTTTTTAAAAAGATTGTAATTTGAGTTTTCATGTTTTTTGCACTTGCTCTGACTATCTTGTTTACTTGCTTTTATCTAAAAGGCAGCGTTTGTCAAATCTAAATTACTCAGCGTAATGTCTTTTTTGGGGATTTGTTTCAGTGACATTTGTAATGTTGGAATTCATGATCACTGCTAATGTGAAATTATCCAGGCAGAGACAGGGGTCCTGTTTGCATCCCTTTGTGAGAAGCAGAGGACCACCTTTGAGCCTAAGAAAGTGGACGCAGGGCCAGGATGGTGAGAGGAAAGCAAATGCCAGTCAGCTCAGAACCATGGAGAACGATCATTCTAGAGAGAATCTGATTAACTTTGCCTGAACAAGTTTCCCTAATGTTCTCAAATTCACACGCCTTCTCAGAGTCACTTATAGCTCTCTTGACTGGCATCCAAATAAATGTTTATATTTTCTAGGAATTCTGAGAAGTACAACAAAGGGGGTCCTGTGATCACTGATGGTCACACCCATCTCAGATGCTCTCTTATGCTGCTTTCCAGAGGTCCTAAAAAAGGGTAAAGCATCTCCATGTTTCAGAGAAGTATTTGAAGGGTTCACCACTAGAACTAAACCTCTCTTCTTCCTTTCTATCCAATATCTGAGAATAGACTCATTCTTAGCTGGTGAGGGGATCTTGAATTCCTAATCCGTAATAATGCAACCATATCAAACGAAACATAGTTTTGGAGAAAGGAAACTAACAAAGTAAGGCAGCAGCACATGTGCAAAGGAGACAAATAGAACAACTCCTGCAATGCAGTCAGCTGCCCTTTAGGATGCTTTTATCTCAAGTATCTCAAGTGAAACACACAAAAATGCATTGCACTAAATCATAGGAATATGTTTCTGTCTTAAGCGTAAATGTATATGAGATCATTTCACTTTAAGAAAACTTAAGTTGCATTAGATACAAAAATCAAAATATATAAAACACTTAAAATAGGAGAAAACTATTTGTTTTAGGGATGATTCTTAACTTAGCAAAAAGTTTTATTAGCAGGCTGCTTTGGGCAGTCTAAAATATATTCCATTAGCTGGAATAACAAATTATTAAAATCCAGTTCAAATATAAGGTCAATGCACATGAAGATACAGCATCTCAAGTTATAAGCTACTTGACTTAGAGAATTTGATTTTGAAAAAACTGATTTAAATGCAACTTCTCAGTAATGCAACTTTGTACAAAGTGAGTAATGACAACGGGATTTCAAGATGATTTGCCTGGTCCCTGAATTAAGTTTTTGTCTTCTAGTGTCTCCAGGAGGATGAAGGACAACTGAAATATCATTACCTTGCAGAGACAGTGCAGAGACAAGGTCATCATAGTTTGCCCATCAGTTCCTGAGAGCGTCTGCCCAGAAGAGAGTAAATGACCAACATAAAATCTGGTAATGGACCACAGTTTAAACCAGGCATGCTTTCTGCATGATCAATTTTGTTTACTTGGAGAAATTGTGAGACTGAGGATTGCAGTAATACAGCAGGGGCAGCTTGAAGCAGATTGATGGCACATAGGAGTCATTTCCTACTGTACTTGAAAAACAGTGGTTTTTTTTCTGATTCTGGAAAGTGGGAAGGGTCCTGTTTTGACCATTCATTGCTGCATGAAAAGTGGTTTAAACAATTCCATTCTATTTGTCCACAGCTATGTAGGTCATAAATCCAGACAAAGCTCAGCTGGGAGATTGCTCTGTTCCCTGTGGCTTGGCTAGGATATCTCATGAGGCTGCAGTCAGGTGGCAGCTGCTGCTGGAACATGCTAAATGGCTTTGCCCACGTGTGTGGTACCTTGGCAGGAACAGCTGTGAGTCCAGGTGTTTCTTTGTCCACATGTTTCTCTTCGATTGTTATCTTGGTCTTCTTTAGATGGTAGGTGGATCCCAAGAGCAAGTGTTTCAAGTGGCAAAGACAGAATCTGCATAACTCTAGACAAATTAGGAGAATAAGTATTTTGGGTAAAATTTTTTTAGAAGTGTATTTTTTCAGAAGTAAATGCTTTTGCATATAGAAGAGCAATATGAGTTCTAAGTATACCAGTATGAAATCTGAATGTTTTAAACTGCTCAGAGTGTTGCTCTTTAATCATAGAAGATTTGATTTAAGAGATCTTGGGGGAGGGAGGGTATAGCTCAGTGGTAGAGTGTGTGCCTAACATGTACGAGGTCCTGGGTTCAATCCCCAGCAACGCCATTAAAAATGAATAAATAAACCTAATTACCTCCCCCTCAAAAAAAACCCCAAAATTAAAAATAGTAAAAGGAATAAAGAGAGAGAAAGAGATCCTGGGGGATATATGTTAAGTAGCAAATTTACTAATGAACTCTTGGTGATTATATATTGATCATATACTTCTAAGAGTTTCCTATTTGAGAACTTAATTTTAGAAACAGGAATCTAAATTTGTGTCTTCCAAAAGTTAAAACCTAGGGAGAACTAACTAAATGGTTTTCCCCTCAAAACTATGAAAGCAAACTAGAGCTTAACTTTGTCATTGGAGCAGAGGATAATCCCAGAGCCAGAGATCATGTTTGGGCATTCTTAGATTTGTCTCCCTGAGGGCATTAACAGAGGGCTCTTGATTGCTGAGTCATGGCTCCATTTCTACCTTCTGTTGACTCCCCCATCCCCTCTTTGCAGAGAAGGACAGAATTACCCTCCACCACGTACTGAGGTCCCAAACTGGGATGCACCGCTGTATCAGCTTTTCATGTTGCATCCCACCTGAACTACAATTTCCTGGCAACAGAAGCTTCAATATTTGGTACAAACTGTGATCCGCAACATTTCTTTTGCTCTGAAATAATCTGTTTTAATTCACTGCTATTCTGAGTCTGTTGTTAAAATCACAAAGACACGTGCAATGGGAAATATAAAACAGACTAGCTGTGAAACAAGCCATGTTAAACAGGAAAATAATGCTCCACAAATTATGTGTGCCTAGGAAGTCGTACTGATATAGCAAAGAAAATAGGCATTTTTACTTTTGAGAAGCAATGCTAAGCACATTCAAAGACACTGTACCAATAACCCTCCCTCCAACATTATACAGAAGTGCCTGTTTCTCTTCATTCTTACCAACGCCACTTACCTTCAACATTTTCTACCTTTTATAGATTTCAGGGTAAGAATAGTATCTTGTTTCTCTTGCTGTATTTACTTATGAGCAATAGTGAGCATTTCCAATGTTAATTGATCATTTACAAATTGTCTTCTAGATATGGATTCAATGTTGTTGTAAGAAACAAAAGAGGTTTTGATTTTTGATTGATTGATTGATTTTAAAATTTGGACTGGAGAAGTTTCTTTATGTGTGACCATATGCAACAGCAACAACAAACAACAACAAAAACAGTAAATTTGACTACTTCAACAGTACCTACCCTGTAGAGGAAAGACTAAAAATAAATTTTAAGCCCAATAACGTATTGGGAAGATAGACAGAGCACATAAACGTAAAAGTCACATAGAACAGTCCTGGATGAATGAATGAGTGACTATCTAGCAGTGTTGGTTAACAGGCTCAAAGTCACACATGTGTCTGACCTAAATTGTAATCTCCAGGTATGAAGTTCTAGTGTTATAATATTTTTAAGAGTCCCTTGGTTGATTTTGCTTTGCATCTGTATGTGTAAGTAAAAAAACGTTGTATTTATGTTCAAAAGTCATCTTTAGAATCTGAAAGCACAGAATCTGGGAGGCACAGTACACAGCTTCCATCTAGGTCTCTTACTCACTTGCAGTGTGTCTTCTAACAAATCACCTAACCCCTGAGCACCTCAATGTCCTCTCTGTCAAAGAGGCATTAGGGAACACACCTAACCTGTCTTACAGAGCTGTAGAAAGGATCAAATGAGTGAACAGAAGGGAAAATGCTTTGATAAATTTGTAAAATATAATGCACATTAAGCTTATTATTATCTCTGGTGCAAATCCTACAGAATAAAACTTGTCATTGAACGGACAGGCATGAATTTTTCTTTAAGCTATAATAAATATGTGTGGAATTATTTCTCAAATATGCTTAATCAGAAAATTATTGAGTTTTTCCCAAATGGGAGAATCTTGCCACCAATAAAACAGATATAATTAAGTTATTCCAATGAAAGCAAAGGACACTTCCTCTTAGCTGACCTTTATCCATGCCAATTCATTATAGCATATATATATATATGCATGTTTTACTTAAAGACAAAATAGTTAAACAAGTTTATACTGTATAGCACAGGGAAATAAATTCAATATCTTGTAGTAGCTTACAGTGAAAAGAATATGAAAATGAATATGTGTATGTTCATGTATGACTGAAGAATTGTGCTGTACACCAGAAATTGACACAACATCATAAGCTGACTATACCACAATTGGGGAAAAAAAAAAGATGCACTGAAGGGTGGTAGAGCCCAGAGAATTGAGCAGAAGATCTACAGCTCTGTATCAACTCAATAATAAATGATACTGAAATTGCTTTTTAAGGAAAAATGCCATGTTCAACATGTTGCTTCCATCTTAATTCGCCCATGAATTAAAGATGTTTTGTGTTCTGTGTACCCTGAATGTTAACATCTTCTTCATTTGCTTCCTACCATAAGTGAAAGTTGGTTTAATTATTCAGGTATATTGCTAGATTATATACGTTATCTGTATGTAGCAAAATATGTATGAAATAGACCCAGTGTAAAATGCTACAAACATAAGCATTTCTAGTATCTCCCAAGCTATTATGAGTACAATGGTGCAGCATTGTCAGTTCTCTTTGATAGGTTTTCTTGTAATAAAATAGTGTAAAAAATCTCTTAATTCTCAAAATGAAGAAATAGTTTTGATTAATCTCATATCCCAGTTTCTTGATGATCAGAGTAAGGATTTTGAGCAGGTATTCGAAAACTTAGGGAGCAAACCAGCTCTCCATTGCATTCAGCTAGTGGTATTGCCTTGCAGGGACACCCTAACACTGTAGCCAGACCATTGCTTCCTAGGACAACACACACGTAACATTGTCTATACGTTGTCAGCTAGTCTAAAGTGGAAGAGAATCTCTAGAAACACTTACCCTGATTTCTCAGCATGCTTCCTAGAGCCGGTTTCAAGGTAAAGGCAGTTTGCACTGGAAAACTGAGTTGGAGTGGTGCCTCCCCATATATATGTAAGTAGCATAGTTCCCCTAGGACAGAAACTCTGGGTTCCCAACAAGCTAGGTGAAGGACGGCTTCCACACACGTTTGGATCCCAGAATGGAACATGTGGAGAAGCATTCATTCAGGTAGCCTAAAGGGCAAGGTTACATCTAGAAACACTTACCTTGATTTTTACCATGTTTCCTAGAGCCAGTTTCAAGGTAAAGGCAGTTTGTGCTGGAAAACCGAGTTGGAGCGAGTGCCTCCCCTTATGTATATAGGTAGGCCTGTCTCCCTAACACAGAAACTCTGTGTTCCCAACAAGGTAGGTGAAGGACAGCTTCCACACACATTCAGATCCAACCATAACCATATCTCTGCACCAAATTTATCCTCTAAGTGTTGCTAGTAGATGTAACTGGTGTCCACATTCTTGTCCCATCCTAGAGAGAATTAAGAGTTAAGATGCAGAGGTTAAGAAAGTAAAGTGGGGATTTATTCAGGGGTGGATAGTACACTCTCAAGGGGAGAGCGGGCCAACTCAGGTGAGCAGCTACCCTGAGTTTCTTTGGCAAGTTGGTTACACAAGTGTAAAAATGAATGGGTGGAATATTCATTGGGGAGAGAAGGGTCTGGGGTCATATTCCCTGATTTTTATCCCAACTCTACATTCCTGAAGTGCGGAGGGATTTTTGTTCTTATTTGGTTTGAATCAGAAATGTCATGGTGAGAAAAGAAAGAAAGAAAGAAAGAAAGAAAGAAAGAAAGAAAGAAAGAAAGAAAGAAAGAAAGAAAGAAAGAAAGAAAGAAAGAAAGGAGGAAGGAAG
This sequence comes from Vicugna pacos, assembly GCF_048564905.1. Taxonomy (NCBI): domain Eukaryota; kingdom Metazoa; phylum Chordata; class Mammalia; order Artiodactyla; family Camelidae; genus Vicugna; species Vicugna pacos. The sequence continues at coordinate 47,168 of NW_027328840.1, read as the reverse complement.
GAAGGAAGGAAGGAAGGAAGGAAGGAAGGAAGGAAAGAAAGAAAGAAAAAGAAAGAAAGAAAGAAAGAAAGAAGGAAGGAAGGAAGGAAGGAAGGAAGGAAGGAAGGAAGGAAGGAAAGAAAGAAAGAAAGAAAGAAAGAAAGAAAGAAAGAAAGAACGAAAGAAAGAAAGAAAGAAAGAAAGAAAGAAAGAAAGAAAGAAATGTCTTGGTGTCAGTGCATGATGGGTACTTCTAATCTGGCTGGCTAATTTCATTGAAATGAGGGCATAATGAGCAAAAGGTTACATTCAGACACTGGAGATTCCTGCCTTTTCCCACCTTTCTTTGTTGGCCTCCAGGCTGCTCATCACCCCAAAATGTGTGACCACTTATCAGCCCAGAGATTCCTGCTTTTCCTTCCCTGCCCAGGGCCCCCTGGTGTTCACATGATGCATGGTTTCCTGTATTTGGCCGGTGCCCCTCCTTTTAGCCCAGTTCCTGCCACTTTGTCTGCGTCCCCCTTTCTCTGCTCATCTCTAGCTGTCTGCCTGCTCTAACCCTAGTAAAAATAGCTGGCAAGAGCACATATGAGGAAAACTCCAAAGAGAGGATACCTGGGCAGTAAAAGTCAAAATCTAGAAATACTAAATGGTGTGGCCAACTTCCTAGAGCTACCAATTAGGAAATCAAAGAGATGTCATGCCTCACTGCCTTTCCAAGAAAGGCAAAATTAAACAAAATGTGGCTCCAGTTTTTATACCTCTGGAGCCTGGAAAACAACGGAATTAAGAACAGGAAGAAGTTAATTAAGAAAGTAAATAAATTAAGGGCCATTGTGTCTCATATATATTTGCCCTAAAAGGAACAATCCATAGGTAACCAGAAATATGGTTTATGTAACAGAGTAAAATCTGAAGGGAGCAGGTGTGAAAGCCACAATCAGGGGCAAGTCTTTTGGACTGACCAATGGGGACAGGAATTAGGGTGTAAAGTTGACTAGTCTGGATCAGTTTTGGGGGACAGGATTGTTTTGTCACTTTTTTTCTCGAGATCTGGAGATCTATACCACAGGGGGTATATTTATTTATTTTAAAGATTTCACAAAAATGGTTCTTGACAAACTGTCTTCTAGCTATGTTCCCAAAGATGCTCAGGACTTAATTTTTCTCAGATTTTGGCACTTAAAACTCTTTGTATTTTAATTCATGTGCTTTGCTCTCATTCCATCACTGGTTCTAAACTGCCTAAAATAAGGACTGTTCAGTATAATATTCCCAGGGCCCAGGGATGGTGACTTGTTCAGAGCCCAACAGAAAATTATGTTATCGTTTGGTTGATTACTTACTTTAAGCTAATTATCTTAAAATAATGTATCAATTCTCTGGATGCTACACACGTTAAGGAGAGTGACGTTTGAAGGCTGGAGGATGGAGACAAAAGGAAAAGGAAATCGAATCTCTAAACTTAAGATTAAAGCTTTTAGTTATTTGCTCATCCCCGCACAAGTGAGGCCAGGCCTAGCTTACTGTTCATGTAGTCATATATTCCACTGAAATGTGGATCAATTAGGGAGCAATCTAATGTTCTTGACCATCAGTCATTTGTTTTATTCTAAGAAGGAATGAGAGAATGAATCTTATTTTCTTTGGATGCCTCAAATTTCTTTCCCAGAGAAGCCCGTTTCCTTTTCCCCTGTTTGCCTTCAGATGACACAACTGTCTGTAGGACTGCAAATCCCCTGAAGACATTGCTATCACAGCTGCTTTACTGTTTATCCTGGAGGCCACTCATATTGGGAGCTACTTTCCTGCTGATAAAACCTACAGGAATGCATCTTAGAAGAAGGTAGCTTAACTATGTTATGAAAGAATTTCATCTCCTGCATTTTAGTCCTTCCCAATGATAATGAAAGGATAATTCCAACAAAAATACAGTGAATTTTCTTTTTTTATTAAGTTATAGTCAGTTTACAATGTTGTGTCAATTTCTGGTGTGCAGCACAATGCTTCAGTCATACATGGATATACATATATTCATTTTCATATTCTTTTTCACCATGAGCTACTACAAGCTATTGAAGATATTTCCCTGTGCTATACAGTATGAACTTGCTTATCTATTTTACATATACCAGTCAGTATCTGCAAATCTCAAACTCCCAGTTTATCACTTCCCACCTCCCTCCACCCGGCAACCACAAGTCTGTATTCTATGTCTGTGAATCTGTTTCTGTTTTATATGTAAATTCATTTGTCTTTTTCTTAGATTCCACATATGACTGATAACATATGGTATTTATCAAAAAATGCAAATCAAAACTATAGTGAGGTATCACCTCACACCAGTCGGAATGGCCATCATTCGAAAGCCCACAAATGACAAATGCTGGAGAGGCTGTGGAGAAAGGGGAACCCTCCTACACTGCTGGTGGGAATTCAGTTTGGTGTAGCCACTGTGGAAAACTGTATGGAGATTTCTCAAAAGACTAAAAATAGACTTACCATATGACCCAGGAATCCCACTCCTGGGCATATATCCAGAGGAAGCTCTAATTCAAAAAGACACCTGCACCCCAATGTTCACAGCAGCACTATTTACAATAGCCAAGACATGGAAACAACCTAAATGTCCATCAACAGATGACTGGATAAAGAAGTTGTGGTATAAAAATACAGCGAATTTTAAAAGTCCACATACTAAAATTGTATGTGCTAATTGATTTAGAGCACATGACAGGCTCTTACTACAAATAAAAATGATATATGATATATATAAAATACTCATTGAAGGCCTCACTATCACACAGAGTAATTCTTATTTTTATTGGCTAAATAGAAAAAATAAACTACTATTTGGCTCCTCCCCAAGTAAAAATCAAATCATCTTGTTTTGCAATACTTAGAATAATTTGTCTTCAGAAAAATCCTAAGATTTTAGAGATATATTGAGAAGCTAGCATTCTCTTACCATACAAAGGAGGTAAATAATACTTATAGAATATAAGTACTTGTCATTCATAATTTCAGAATTATGGTGACAAAGATTCTTTCCTTGACTAAATTCTGCTCAGGCTCCCCTGAACCTTTCAGATTGGTCTCAGTTTTCGGACTTCTGTGTTTGTCTCTTCACTGTCCAGTTTTATCAAGTATCTTGCTACACTGTTTAATTAGAACCCCCCGCCCCATTCTCCTATCTCATCATCCTTAGCATTCAAGGTTTCTCCAACTCCGGCACCCCCCCAGGTGATGTCTGCTCATCCTGGCCTGCCTTCGGTAAGAATCCTGTTAGGTAGGTGTAGCCAGAATCCTCCTTTCCTCTAGATTTACTCAGTTACTTTCCATCCATCAATCCCCACCCTGCTCGTTGGCTAAGGATTTCTACTTGTCCATGCTATACTCAAAATTGAGCCTGGTTCTACACTGAGACCTCTTTTCCTCTATTACAATAATCCTGAATAAATCTGTTTTTATCACTAACTATTTCCAGCTCTGGTTTTCCTTTAGCAACAACCAGACAGAGATTAGAGGGTTCCTGAAGCTTGTATAATTTATATGCTTTATATGTTCCAATGTAGATACCGCTTCCTATGTGGCTGTTCTAATCTCAGTCTTTCTCTTTTCCAATATATCAATCATTTATTTCCCTGTCTAACTATCTTCTTTAACCACTACATTCATTATACTGCTTTTCTGCCTCCAAGGTTCAGTGGTTACCCATTTGTTTTTACATCAAATCTGTCTGATTTTAAGACCCTATATAATCTGATATAAACTGCATATCTAAATTTTTGCCCAACTAATCCTGAATATACACTCTATAGTAAGGTTTCTTTTTCTCATGGTTTGACCATATAAATTGTTTCCTCTCACCACTGTGTCCCACACTTGAATTTTTTATACCTAATGGAGAATTTCGTTATTATCAGCTGCAAACCTTTTACTCTGCAGATAAGAAAATCAGGGTCCAGAAAAATTGTGATGACCTCATTTTTTCACAGGGAATTAAAATACAGCCAAGAAGTAAAATTCAGTCTTCCAACCTTATGCATTGTGTGGGAAGCTACCCTTCTCCTTCAGTGGACTGAATTACATATACTCTTTATAGTCAACTCCATTTTATCCCTTTTTACATTTTTTGCAGATTTATGGAGATACAATTGACATATAGCATTGTATAATTTTAAGGTGTACAGCATAATTTGACATAATATATAATGAAATGATTATCACAAGTTTAATAAATATCCATCATCTCATATAGAAACAAAATTAAGAAATAGAAAATAAAATGTTTGTTGTGATGAGAACTCTTGGATTTACTCTCAACAACTTCCAAAAACAACATACACCATTATGAATTATATTTACCATGCTGTACATTACATCGCTAGTACTTATTTATTTTATAACTGGAAGTTTGTACTCTTTGACCGCCTTCATCCAATTCCTTTTCCCCCAGTCCTCACTTCTTGTAAACACAAATCTATTTTTCTATGAGTCTGTTTGTTCTATTTTCAAAATTGACCAACAAAATATGTTAGTTCCCATTACACAAACTAGTTATTCAACATTTCCATGCATTTCAAAATGATCATCATGGTCTAGTTAAAATATGCACCATACAAAGATATTGCACAGTTACTGACTGTGTAATATTCTCCATACTATATAGTTCATATCTGTAACTCATCTATTTTGCAACTGAAAGTCTGCACCTCTTACTCTCCCTCACCTATTTGTTTCCTCTCCCTCATCTCCCTCCCTTCTGGTGACCACCTATTAATTCTCTGTGCCTATAACTCTATCTCTGTTTTGTTATGCTTGCTCATTTATTTTGTTTTTTAGACTCCACATGTAAGTGAAGTCATACAGTATAAGTCTTTCTCTGACTTATTTCACTTAACATGATGCTCTCTACATCTATCCATGTTGTTGCAAATGAAATTTGCAAATTGGAAACTTCATTCTTTTTGATTGCTGAGTAATATTCCATTGTGGATATATAAATAAATAAATATATATATATATATCTCACATCTTCTTTTTGATTCATGTAATGATGGTATGATGGGTACTTAGGTTGCTTCCGTATCTTGGTTATTATAAATAATACTAAAATGAACATAGAAGTGGATATATCTTTTCAAATTAGTGTCTCTGTTTTCTTTGGATAAATACCAAAGAGTGGCATTGCTGTATCACATGGTAGATCTATTTTTTTAAACTTTTTGAGGAAACTGTTTTCCACTGTAGCTTCACCAATTTACATTTCCACCCACAGGGCCCAAGGGCTCCCTTTTCTCCGTAGAATTGCCAGCACTTGTTATTTGTTGTCTTTTTCATAATAAGAATTCTGAAAGTGTGAGGTGATCCCTCATTGTGGTTCTGATTTGCATTTCCCTGATTGTCAGCGTTGTTGAAATTTTCTTATGTGTCCTTGGCCATCTGTGTGTCTTCTTTGAAAAAACGTCTATTCAGATCTTCTGCTCATTTTAAAACCAGTTTGCTTTTGTTTGTTTGTTTTTGACGCTGTTGCTGAGTTGAATGAGTTCTTTGTATATTTTGGATTTTAACCCCTAACTGGGCTTTTGTATGCAAACATCTTCTCTCATTCAGTGGGTGGCCTTTTTCATTATGTTAACAGTTTCCTTCACCGCGCAAAAGCTTTTCAGTTGGATATAATCCCATTTGTTTGTTTTTGCTTCTGTTTCTCTTTCCTGAGGAAGCATGTCCAAAAGAAAATATTGCTAAGACTGATGTCAAAGAACACACTGTATTTGTTCCCTTCTGAAGTAAATTATTTAAGTATTTAATGCATTTTGATTTTATTTTTGTGGATGGTGTGAGAGAGTGGCCCAGTTTGATTCTTTTGCATGTGGCTGACCAGTTTTCCCAACATCCCTTATTGAAGAGGTTTTTCTTCATTGTGTATTACTGCCTCCTTTGTGGTGGGTTGATTGCTCATATAAGTGTGGATTCAATTCTGGGCTCTCTTCTGTGTTCCTTTGATACATGTTTCTGTTTTTGTGTGATTGTCATACCATTTTGATTACTGTAGCTTTGAAGTATATTTTGAAATCAGGGTGCATAGTACTTCCATTTGTGTTCTTCTTTCTCAAGTTTTCTTTGGCTATTATGGGTCTTTTGTGTTTCCATACAAATTTTAGAATTATTTTGACAACTACTGCAAACAGTGCCTTTGGTAGTTTTGATGGGGATTGCATTGGACCTGCAGATTGCCTTTGGTGGTATGGTCATTTTAACAATATTAATTCTTCCAGTCCACGAACATGGTATATCCTTCCATCTGTTTGTGTCATCTTCAATTCTTTCATCAATGTCTTTGAGTTTTGCAAGTACATGTTTTTTACCTCCTTGGGTAAGTTTATTTCTAGGCATTTTGTTCTTTTGGATGGGATTGTAAATTGTATTGAATTCTTATTTCTCTTTCTGATAGTTTGTTGTTAGTGTATAGAAACACAACAGATTTCTGTATAGTAATTTTGTATTCTATAACTTTGCTAAATTCATTGATGAGCTCTAGTTGTTTTTCAGTGGCATCTATTAGGATTTTCTATGTATGGTATTAAGTCATCTGTAAACAGTGGCAACTATATGTGTTCTCTTCCAATTTGCATTGCTATTTCTTTTTCTTGTCTGAATCTTGTGGCTCAGACATCCAATATGATGTTAAATAAAAGCGGTAAGAGTGGGCATCCTCATGTTGTTCCTAAACTTAGAGGAAATATTTCCAGCTTTTCACCATTGGGTACAAGGTGGGCTTATCATATACGATTTTTATTACGTGGAGGCATGTTCCCTCTATACCAACCTTGCTGAGAGTTTTTAAACATGAATGAGAGTTGACTTCTGTTAAAAGCTGTTTTTGCATCTTGAGATGATTAAATCATATTTATTCTTCAATCTGTTAATGTAGTGTATTACATTGATTTATCTGTAGATAATGAAACATCCTTGCACCCCTGGGATAAATCCTACTTGATAAGATGGATGATCCTTTTAATGTATTGCTGAATTCAGTTTTGTAATGTTTTGTTGAGGATTTTTACATCTATGTTCATCAGAGACACCAGCCTATAATTGTGTGTATGTGTGTGTAATATGTTTTTCTGGTTTTGGTATCAGGGTGACTCTGGCCTTGTAGAATGAGTTCCAATGCTTTCCTCCTTTTGCAATTTTCCTTGTAATAGTTAGAGAAGAATTGGTATTGACTCTTCTCTAAATGTTTGGTAGAATTCACCTGTGAATCCTCATTTTTAGTCTATATGGGTTTTTTTAGAGCTGACGTGAGTCTTGTTTAAGGCACAAATATTGGTCTTATTTTTGTATCCATTCAGCCACTCTGTGTCTTTTGATGGGAGCATTTATTCTATCTACAATTAAAGTGATGATTATGAAGTGTACACTTGTGCCATTTTGTTAGTTGTTTTGGGGTTGTTTTGTAGTTCTCTCCTGTGCCTTTCTTCTGCTGCTGCTGTCTTCCCTTGTAATCTGATGACTCTCGTTAGTGTTGTAGTTGGATTATGTTCTCTTCTTTGTACGTGCATTTATTATAGATTGCAGCTTGTCATTATATGAGGTTTACACATAGCCATCTATATATATATGATTATTTTAAATTGCCACTCTCAAGTTCAAATGCATTTAAAAGCCCTTCATTTTTGCTTCCTGCCCCCCATGTTTCCTGTTTTTGACATCATATTTCATATATTTCTGGTTTATGCGTTCCTTCACCGCTTTTTACAGAAATAATTATACTACTTTTGTCTTTTAACTTTTCTGTTAGCTTTATACACAGATGATTTCCTACCATTACTCTTTATTTGCCTTTGCCAATCAGGTTTTGCTTTGTTTTGTTTTTGTCATTTTTATGTTTCTAGATTCACCTTTTTTTTTTCCCTTAGAGAAGTCCCTTTAACGTTTCTTATAAAGCGGGTTTTGATCTTTCCATCAAATCTGAATGAAAACCTTGTCAGGTAGAGATTCTTAGTTGTACAATTTTTCCTTTCAGCAATTTAAATTCATTGTGCTGCTCACTTCTGGCCCGCAGACTTCCTGTTCAAAAGTCAACCTTTTGAGAGTTCCTTTATAATTCACTTTTGGGTGGAGCCATATTTAAGGATGGTTGCAGGGCTGTGGGTCCTGGGTCTAGCACTGACCTGCTGGTGAGCAGGGCTGGTTGTTGACACAGCTGCCTCTGGTTCTTGGCACAGTGGGATGTGTGGTCCAGGCTGGCCCAGAGCTGATTTTGCCCATTAGTAAGTGGGGCTGGATTCCAAGGCAACTGCCTGGGTGGTCCAAAGTGTCTCAGAGGTGGTGTCAGTCTGTTGGCGTGTGGGGCTGGGTCCTTGAGGTTCTCAGGCTAGTGCTGGCCCACCAGCACATGGGGTGGGTCCTGATACAGCAGGCTGCCAGGCTACAGTGGTCCTGGAACTGGGGTCCACCCCCTGGTGGGTGAGGCCACTTCCTGGAGCTAGTGCTGGCCCACTGGCAGGCAAAGCCTTGTAGTAGGATCTTTAAATGCTGGGCGCAGGGGTCCTAAAGTTGGTGTTAGCCCTCTAGTAAGCAGAGCCAATGCCCAATGGGTCCTGGAGCTAGTACCCACTCACTGGTGGATGATCCTGGTCCCGTGGTCTCTGGTTGCAGAGCCCTGGGATCCTGGAGTTGGTAGGTTGGCCCAATGGTGGGCAAGACTAGGGCCCAATGAGCTCTGGAACTGATGCCAGTCCACTGGAGGGTGAAGCTGGCCCAGAGGGTAGTGTTTGCCCACTGATGGGCCAAGCTAGGTCCTAAGGTTTCTGGCTTCATGGCCTTGAGCGTCCTGGGGCTACTGGTGTGCAGGGTTGCATGTTGCCTCAGGGTGTCTTAAGGCAGCCAGTCTGTTGGTAGGTAGGGCTGTGTCTTCACTTGGCTACTTACTCCACCTAAGGTGTCCATGTACTGGTGGCAATAGGCTGGTGGACCAGCCAAGCCCTTGTGCTAATAGGCTAGAGAGAGGATTCCAAAATAGTGCTTGCTGGAACCAGTGTCCTTGAGGTAGAAAGAGTTCCCCAAAATGGCTGTCTCCAGCATCTATGTCCTAAGGATGAGGTCCAGTTTCCTCCTCCCTCTCTTACAGTATTTTTCATTAATAGTCACTCTGTAAATAGTTGTAATTTTTGTGTGCCCATAGGAGGAGGTGAGTTCAGAGTCTTCTTACCCTGCCATCTTGGCTAGTCTCCCCTTTCTTTCTTCTTTCATCAGTCTATGCCTAATAGATTTAGCTAATAATTATTCTGTCTTGTATATTTTCATCCTTTACAGATCTCAAAAGTTGGCAACTATATCTTTATCATATTGTTTTTTGAATTAGTTAGATTCACGTAATCAAGTAGATCTTAAACTTTATGAGAGTTATTATCAAGGCTTAAATTGTGCTTAATGTTTATATTTCCCTGTAGATTTTGGATGTATGAAAACTTCAATTAAATTGTTGCTGTTTTTGAATGAATAAATGCCATTCAGATAAATAAATTGCTATACTTGCTCAATGCTGGATGTCTTGTTCTAGAAAAGAGATTTAAAAAACAAAAGTTAACACTACAGAATTTCTGAATACATATAAGATACATTTTCCTTGATCAATTTTTAATCAAATTTATTAGAAAAAGTTTTAAAATTTTATACTTTTAGGAGCATGTCTGCACAAGTAAAATCAGTAGAACTTCTATCTTCAAATCAATCTCTCTCTTTTTAAAATGTTTGCAACCTTATATACCAATATATTAATTTTTGAATACATAAAAATTATTATGTGCCCCCAATTATTTCAACTTCCACACTGCTTTACCAAATAATTTGGTTATACAAATGTAATTGTGCTTTATTTCACTTTTGACAAAATGAGTTCCTCAGTAGCATAAAAACTTTCTAATACTAGTTTGGTAAATTTAGAATAATTTTCATCCAGGTATTTAAAATGTAGTAGCTTAAAAATTAAATATTCAGCCATATTTAAAAATTGAAAAATTTGCTGTTCATGATGATAGACGATTTCTCCATCCGTTACTCCTCAAGGTACAATTGTAATCCCAGAATTAATTGTTTTAGATACATATAATACCATTGGAAAACAAAATGATGGGGGAGATACCTTAAAATTTCTAGAACATTAAAGATGAAATACAGCACAATACAACATAATAGATCATCAGAAGACTATCTAGTATTTTCAAACACTGAGTCACCAGCATATAGTAAAAGAGTGAGTCAGGGGGGCATTTATCAGAATAATTACAGAAAGAAATATCTGGAACAAATGGAATTCCTTCCCCCACCTTAGTAGCTCTCAAAGCCTCGCTGATCCTTTTAAGGATGGCGGAAGTTGGCTGAAGGATATCCTGGTGCGGGTGTTGAAGCCTTAGGAGAGAGAGCACGGCAGATGCTGAGATGACTCTGAACAGTTTCACAGGAGAGTGGAGTAGAGCCGGGGTGAGAAGGGCACCCGCTCAGGTGGGAGATGGACTAGTGGGACCCCTTACATCATGCCCAGAGCAAACACCTCTTTCTCTCTTGTCTTTTTGCACAAGTCTGCTGCCTAAAAATTTCTCAGATTTTAGCATATACTAATGTCTGAGGGCTAGTTAAGTGCCACAATGCCCAGGGCTGATCTGTCATAACACATAATAGACAGTGTCACTGCGTTTGTCTGTGGTGCCCTGTGGATGCTAAGACCCAAGACGGCAGGGGACTTGTGTGGTGGGTTCATTCTTACAGCCTTCACCCACGTCTCTGATATTAAATATTAGACAATAGGAGATGCCGAGTACCTAATAAATGAATGATACTTTAAAAATCACAGTACAAGGTGCGTTATCATTTAACAGGTGAAGTTGTTACGAAGCATATAAACTTCCATTTCCCAACTAGCTTCTGTTGTAGCAAAAATAGAAGGCGCATTTCCAGTCACACTGAACAATACTGGGGAGTTTTCACTTAAGACTCTGAAACAACACAGAAAGTATCAGGTTTTTTTTTAATTCAAGGAACTCATTAATATAGACCATTTTCAGAAGTTTTAGAGGACTCAAGTGAAACAGCAGAGATATTACAAAATTTTCTAACCTCCCATACACTTCCTGACTCTTCATCACTTTGTGATCTCCCTCTTTCATAAACTATTATCCTTAGCACATCAATTTAACACTTAAGTATACATTCTTCTATCACACGTGGCAGTTGTCACTCCAACCGCACATCAAAGACAGAGTACAGTGATACAATGAACAGAGCATGACTTGAGAGCCCCATACGTAACTGCATTTGCTGGGCAGGTTTCTTCAGTAATCTGCACATCTATCTCCTCATCTGAACTACGGAAAATCAGTGCCTCTCTAACACCACCAACAGGAAGTTTAAATGACATAATGTGTACGAGAGAAAAAGAAGATGCCTAGGGAAAATGCTCTGGAGAACATCAAATCCCTCTGCAAAGCTGATTTAGTTATCAACTAACCGCAAAGCTTCCTGCTCTAAGTATCGCAGGGCTGGATTCAATTTGCTCAAATCTAGACTGAATAGAAAAAAAGAGTTACTAAGACAAGGATGGACTATTTCAGGGAGTCACACAAATTTGCAAACAGCAGACATAAAAAAGCATTAGGAAAAATAAAGTAAAACCTAACCCAATCTTATCAAATCAAGGAACCCTTGGAAACAGTCATTGTGACTACTTGAGGTAACAGGATAAATAAAACCCTTCAAGAGGCAAGGGATTGGTCATGGTTATTTGAGAGGCAAATGTAGGGTGATGCCCAGACCTCAAGAGATCTCTCTCTCTAACAGAGGACTCCAATGGCTGTAGATTACCTTATATCAAAAAAAGAAAGAAAGAAAACTCTTAGCATCAGGCACAGAGTAAATGAGTGGAGTGGTGTTTATATATGGGTCTGCAAGATATTCCAAGAGTTTGGTACTTAACACAGAAGTAATGTGATTGATGCGAAAGAAAAAGGAAAAAGTAACAACTCCACTTGACACAGTACACATTTCTGAAGTTTGGTACTGGAAAGCTACAAATGAGAAAAGAGATCATGCATTGAGTGCACTGAGCGGATAAAATAATGGGGGTAGAACAATGAAAGAAAATAAAAAGAAGGGCCTTCCAGAACACTTGCAGAAAGCCTGGCGGTAGAAATGTCAGTCCCAGAGATGTCTGCAAAGAGACTGAGTACACGTGAAGCTGTATGTCATCAGATTTTTGTCCTAGATGGAGAAGAACATAACAACAGCATAATGAGTCTCTCTCCCCTAGTTTTTCGGATTCAGTAAAGATTAACACACTTGGTACCTATTTCCAAAGTTTACAAGTCCTTTCTCCCTGCTCCCAACACCCCTGTCCTTAAGAACACCATCCTTCAAGGGTGTTAGAAGAAGACCTAACAAGATAACCAAGTGTCAACTTTAAAGCACAATTTAGGAAATTACTTTGTTTCCACAAATAGGCAGCTGTCTCCTCCAATGTTAAAATTTAGTGTTATCAACTGAAGGGTGATCCAAATATGAAACAAAAAAATTCTATTTATATTTAGGGAAAAATATAAAGAGAAATGTTAACTTGCTCTGATAAAAGGTTATTAATAATGCACGTGATAGACTACTTCTGATTTGTCTGAAAGAGATTAAATAAACAGCTGACTTAGAAATTTTATAATAGAGTTATTCAGGACATAAGGAAGCAGATGATTTGGAAGTATGAAAACTCTCACAGAATTAAACTAGCAAGAGGCCGGAGAGGGGTTATCGAGTGTGAGATGCCAGAGCCGGACTTGTGGATTTTAATTTTGACTTTTCCCTGGGATTGCTTTGTCATCTGTGCAATGGGGTTAAAACGTACCTACCTTATCAGGTTGTGAGGACCAAGTGAACTCATACAACTAAACCCTGTGAAGATCTCTCCTTGTAAAGCGTTTCCAAGACTTCCTGGGACCCAGCAAGACCCGTCCACACCTCAGCTATCATTAATGTTGCTACCTTACTCGGTCTGTTTCTTCTGCTTAACCCGAGAAAGATCTAGTAGTTTTGTCTGTTGTAAACGGTCAGAAATGGGATGTGGGCTTCGCAATTTGGCACTTTTCCCTGTTAATCACCTATAGAGTGATAGAGTTTCAAATGAATCTAAAGCCATGGGTAGTTTCCTGCTAAAGGAGATTTTAATTATCCCCTAAAATGACATACTAACACTTAATCTGGTATTATTACTACAAGAAAATACCTATTTTTAATTTTAAATTTTGTTTTATTTCATATTGATTCCAAATGCTTGCCTTGATATATTTCTACCTCTCTCTCTCTCTCTCTTCCTCTCTCTCTCTCTCTTTCTCTCTCTCTCTATCTATACATAACTCTACCAAAATAACATTAGTATTTATTACCAAAAGTGGAACTGTAATTCTGGTTACAAAGACAATTCTCCCTTCCAATACTTTGCTAGAAAGCAATATGGCTTTTGATAGTTCTTGATACATCATATCATGCATAAGGCAAAATGAAAATACTTCAGTTTTAAAAATGTTCCATAAGGATGGTAGGTTGAATCTAATGACTAGAGCCAGAAGGATTTGTTTTAGAGGATTTTATCCAAGTTCGTGGTGATCTGCATGAATCTGACTCTTCTCCTACTGTTTATCTACCTGAAGGAAGGTCTTACAAGTATAAATCATAACACTCTGAGAAGCTAATCCTGGTGTTTTAATGCATTTGTGCAAATTAAATGCAACTGAAACTGAGTAACGAATAGCTCAGGAAAGATACATTTTAATGCCCCTATGCATTTGCTTATGCAGTTCCCTGTGACCTAAGGTCCCTTTTTATTCCTTAAAGTTCAGTTTAAATGTTGCAAATCACATCCTCTCAAGCTTCTATTCAAAATAGAGGATATTCTCTTAGATTTTCAAAGTCCCACAGCATGTTAGTTATACACCCCTGTTGTACGCTCTCTCCTGCAAGGCAGGCTGCTGGTAAGGTGCCTTTGCACTGCATTTAGTAGGTCCTTCACCAACACTGGTTAAGAGAATGAAGAGTCACACTTTTATACAAAGTCCATTACAGTTTATATGGCTTTTTCATAAGCTTTGTCTCTTTAATACAACAGTATTGAAAAGTACAGATTAGGAAAATGAAACTCAGGAATATTATTAAGTACTTTGAGGTCACACAAAGCGCGTGGAAGGATGAGGATTTGAATTTAGCTTCATCTGATGCTAATTCCGGTGCACTGGGAGATTTGCTGACTCAGAGCAGTGATGCCATTTATCTTCCTGCGCAAAATCCCACTAGCCTATGACTTTGAATGCAACCCCCTGATAGAGTAAACCAGGGTCCCACGTATTCCTAGTTTATATCTTGGAAAATTGCATCCATTCCATCAGGCTTGACACTCAGGCTTCTAACACATGTATTTGGTTTCGTGACATTATTCAGCAGAAGGGGAGTTTTAAACAACATCTAAGGGAGAAAAGGAACAGGATTCTCTCGAACGTGGGGAGGGGTATATCCAGACTGAGGATTTACAGAAGCACAGGAGAAATGAACAAGTGGTGTATATCATTTTAAGCAGATTTGCGTGACCAGAGACGAGAGCTTCTGTCAGGGAAGAAAACAGACCGGCTGTACGCAGAGCCAGGATAGGAGACTGCCAAGATGGTATGATTTAAGGGACACTAAAAGCCGTTTCATTGCTCAAGGAGACTTTTCTACTGACCTCCTTCCCCCTTAGTACCACTTACTTTTCCGAGTAAAAGCATCAACAGTTTCTGTGTACAGATTAAGAATATTTTCTAAGAGGGACGAAGCTTTCATTGTTTGCTGCTCATGGATATAATATGAAGTGGCTGATTAGCAAATGGTAATAAACTCCTTAAAACAGTGCAAGGAAAACCAGGAGAAGGCATGTAGACAATTTTTTCTAAAAGCATTTTCCTTGAATTCATCATCCTTGTTACAAGGTTGGTCATATCTATCACCAATCAATAATCAGAACTTGAATGACAGTCCCGGGACACCACAGTCCCACGTGCACGATATTCCGCAGGAAACGGGATCTCTTCGGCAAAAACCTGAACTCTGCCACCAGCTCGTGATGTGATCTTGAGTAAGTAACAGTCCTTACCAGCCCAGTTTCTCCATTTTTAGAAAAGATAATGATAATCTTTATCCTTCCCGCCAAACAGGATTTTTGTGAATAAATTTCTTATGCAGAGAAAGTGCCAAACAAGTGTAATATATTAGTATTTCCTTTAAGATATCGCTAATACATAGCACATTTAAATAGAATTAAGGACGAACAGTTACTTGATTACTATAGTCAGGTGTTATTCTGTGACTATATTATATGTTTTTTCAGTTAATTTTAAGGACAACCCTATGAAGGAAGGACTAAGAAACTGAAGAGAAGAGAAACTAAGAAACTGGGAGGTTAAGTAACTTGTCAAAGGTGACACAGCTAGTTAGTGGTAGAACTGGGAGTATTGTAATAGGTGCCTTTATTTTTCTTGATTCCATTGTATCAGTTTATAAAAGAATAAGCTATTGTCTTACAGGTACTCAAATCCTCAAGGTGTCATTTAGATGTCATTTTAGAGTTAGCTGAATTGCTCAAGTTAACAAAATAGTGAATATATCAAATACGTGCATTGTTTTATCATTGGTCTCTTTTCAAAGTAGAAACGATCCCTCAGAACCGAGAAATAACCATTAATTACACAACAGCTTTTCAGCATGGCTTAGCATGTGAACTGCTCTTCCCTGGTGCGCAGCCTGGATTCTGCTGTGAGGTCTCAACGCCGCCTATAATTAGAAGAGACACATGCACCGCCACCCTTGGGACAGCGGAGGAGGGGAGAGCCCTCTGTCTGGCTGGGAGTCCAGTGAATTTCCTCCTAGTATATTTCATATTCGATGGGATTTCCCTGCCATATGCAGTCTTCTTCTTCTTAGTTAACTGTCATTCAAACTTCCTGGGGCTTTGGTCCTGAATTATGGTGTCATTCTTGATTTTTCTCTCTTTTCTTTTTCTGTACCTCACATTAAATCTATTAGCAAATTTTGTCAGTCCTACCTTCAAGATATGCCCAGAATCCAATTACTCTTCTTTCACCACTGACACCACGTCGGTGCGAGTCCCCATCACTTCGGACTCGCTTTATTGCAGTAGCCGCCCAGCTGCCTTCTTACTCCTGTATTTGTTCCTCCCAGGTCTATTATCAACCCAGCATTCAGGGTGAGTCTCTTAAATGAAAACCAGGTCAGGTCCCTTCCTTGCTCAGGACTGGCTAGTGGCTCCCCAGGTCATTCAGTGGAAACGACAGTGTCTTCACAACGGGCCACAAGGTCTTATACAGACTGCCCCTCACCTCTTACATCTCTGGTTATGTATCTCACTACTTCTTGTAACTCATTCTCTTCCAGCCATACTAACCCCTTCTCTGTGCCTCAGATATGCTGGTCAAGCTCTTACCTCAAGGCTGGAGCATGAGCTGCTGTTCCGTCTGCAGATGTCCAAACGGCACACTCCTCCATCTTCTTCAGGGCTTTATTCAAAGGTTACCTCCCAGAAAGACCTTCTTATTAACCACCCCTTCCCAACACACACGCATGCACACACAAGCACACACACAAACACTCTATGCTTATTTTTTTCTCCATAATTTCTCTTTCAGCTAACAGGCCACTGAGTTTGTTGGCAATGCATGGCACAGGGCGGGCGATCACTAAGTCTGAGGGAGACGTGTTTGGCCACATGGGCACTTGGAGAGCAGGTGCACGAGGCAGCCTCTCCTCAGCTTTAGTGAACTTGTTCACATGATAGGTTAGGGAGGGCCAGAATTCTGGATTTTTGTGAGGAATCTCCTGATATGAAGACTGAGAAATGATTCAAAGATGTTTTTATTGTTGCTGTTGAACATTAGTTCTTCAAACAAACAAATCCTACATGGAAAGGGGCAGGAATGCCCACAAGTCACCTCTCTGGGGCTCCGCTCTGAGCTTCTGAGAAAGCTAAGAATCCTTTCAGATCTAACATTCAAAGGACGCATTTACTGAAGCCCATGTATTTCCATGAAAATGGATAATCTGTAAGAGCCAATGTTCTCAGTCATCTTGGGAAAAAAATTACATCACTCTGCAAAGTCTCTCCCCATTAAGCTTTCTAGGAGGGGTGAGAAGGGTAGTTACAATAATTAAAGGAATTTTGAGAATGATTGTTTTCAGTATTGCCTACTAATAAAACTCAAGCATTAGCGTGTGGGTTTTGCTCTCTTTTGTTTATAAAAACAGTATTTCTCAACATTTTCCTTAATACTTATTGAATGAAATAGATTTTTATCTAACTTTTTTTTTCTGAAATGCAATTTATTTCCATCTGGTAACTTTAACATTTATACTTTATCAGGTATTTTACAGGTGCATTTATGTCACTGACCATTTAACATTAACTTAAACAATGCCATAAAAGAGCTTCTGCAGAGGTAATCACATTCTACAAACATACACGATCAATGAGTGAATGTTTTGGGATTTTTTTTTTAACTTCTTTTCTTGCCCCCTGGGAGAGAAAATGTTCAGATTGTTTTCTGAAGAGGCAAAAAAGACTGGCAAAGATTCCTTCTATTAGAACATCACAGCTAGTCATACCTCTGAGAATCTGGGCAACAACGCTGTGTGAACTGGATGTATCTTTTTGACACTGGAAGCCTCCATGAGGTTTTGATGTTGAATTTTTCCTCTCACAGAATAAACATAAGCTTATTTCAATCAGGCAGTTGGTAATGTTACATTTGATTTGGTTATTTGTGTAATTATTTTGTTTTCAGTGGGATCTTTCTTTAAGTTCTGTTTTTGTTGTGATTTTTTTAAGCATGCATTTTATTTTCTTCTCAGACTTGTACAATGATCTTATTTGATAGGGATTGTGTTTTCGAGATGAATACGCTCACAGAGGAAATCTGACAGTAAGAATAAATCTTTTTATCAACCAATAAGAGGCAAAAAATATGAGTCAAAATATTTTTTGCTGGATTTTAGGCTAGTTATATCATTTGAAATATTTGCATGGGAACACATAGAGAAGAAGACTATCAGATAAATGGGGTTGGTGTGGACAAAGAAGCACTGATTTGGAAATGCTTTTTATTTACTTTTTGGTTCTTTTTTTAAAAAATCATACAAAAATTTTAGTAATTATTAGAAGTAGGGACACTATGTCATCAAAGTTCCGGCACTGGCATAAAGCAGCATTGCTACATAAGAGGTCTATTTCTATAGAGCATTTTTGAGAGGTCTTTTTAAAATTTATTCAATGAGTGATTATTAATCAGCAACTGCTATGGTGGGCAATAGACTTAAAACACTAAGCAGATTTAGGGTGACACCTAGCCTTGTGAAATTTATAGTCTATTTGTAAAATAAACAGTACACAATTATAAAAAATAAAAATAAATAAATTTAAAACTCATACGAAAGCAAATTTTAAATGCTATGAATTTTTTGGATGCACATTTTATGTAATCGTACATCATCTTTAAAAAACAAAGAAAACTGAAGTTTTTCAAAGGTAAAATGAAATAAACTGACCATGATATGTGGACATTCTGAAAGAATATAGCAGTGTAGTCTAAAGGAAAACAAACTTGTAAGCCAATATAGCATTGCTATCAAACAGTCAAGGTTAAAGCAGAGGTGAAGGGTTTGGAAAGTCTAGCGTGTATCAGCATCACCTGAAAGGCTCCTTCGCACTCAGGTTGCTGGCCCCCAGATTTGTATTTCTAATGAGTTCCTAGGTGATGCTCATACTGCTGGTGCAGGACCCACGCTTTGGAAAATTACTGATGAAATTGATGTGTTTCTATACCCCATCTTTTTGGTAAGTCTATTACAACTCTATCAAACACGCAAAAAAACAAAATTAGTGTGTTCAAGAATTAGTCCACTTTCTTTTAAAACTCAGTGAATCTAACACTTCCTATCAGTTATTAAACTAATTTATAGGGTAGATTGTTTAAATGCTCCATTTAAATTGTTTGACAGTTTAAATACTCTGTGTATATTTCAGAGAGATTCCATTGATTAAAGACTAGTTATTTTCTTATTTGCTAATATATGAATATTATTACTTGTTATTAATCAAATTATGGATGGTAGGGGCTATTATTAGTTTAGGGGATATTATTCTAGGGACCAAATATATTATTCTTGCTAAAAGGTAAAGAATCTGTCCAATCAATTTTGTCAGCTTTGCCCTCATTAAGGGAGTTGTGAAACAAATAGAAACTGAAATGAGCAAGGATAACATATTGATCTAAAATCTCAAAAATATAATTCTTGCTACAAAAAGTTTAAGATAAAGTACTCTGTCAGTTCAAAACAGTTGCAAAAGAAAGAGAAATCAGTCAATCAGTTAGGATCCAAAGATGGTAGAGAAAAAAAAATATATATGTCGGTCAAAATTAGCCCTGATTAGCCTTAATAGTCCTAAATTTCCTGTCTTGGTTATTAGAAGCTCAAAAGAAGACGGCCTTTCTTACATTTTTTTTTTCACTGTGGTTATGGACTTTCTTTGTCTGGAAAGGGGTACTTTAGAACAAAAAGGTAATGAGTCAAAGGCGAGAAAGGATCTCACTGTCTTCTCTCTCATATATCTCAATATGAAAAATATGATTACAGAATTTCCAGCTAAACAGATCAGGGGAGTGGTTCTTGGAAAGGCTAGATTTGTTTTAGACCTTGACTCAGGGAAATGGTTTAGACATGAGGATGTAGAGGAAACTAACCACATAGGGGCACACAAGGGTACTCTCAAAGGCAAATGGGTTGGAAACTGAGATGCATAGACAGTGAATGACTATGTGAATCCATTCGGAGAAAAGATAAATGAGAGGTAACTGAATCCCTTTGTCTTCTGGAAACAAGGTTGACAGCTGGATTGATTAATCCATTTGTGGAGGCCAGGTCAAACTGTTTGCGAATGTCCTGATCAGTTGATTCTTTACCATTCAGTGAGTGACGCTTTCATTGCCCATGGCTGAGCACATTAAGAAAATGGAATTGAGTTTCTCCAGTGGTTTGTTTTCCATTTCCTGTATTGACTTTTGTTAGTCCCAGTGCCGTTCCATGGCTGATTTTGCACAGCATATTAGAAGGAACAAGCCCCTTAGAAATTACTTAATGAGGATTTCACCTAACGGGAACTTTAAAAGGTGTAGATAAAAACACTAAGGGTTTTCTGTAAAGAGAATGAGTTCCAAAGGGTAGATTTAAATGGTTGCTAATCAGGGAAGGAGGAAATGCATAAGTAAGGATGAACAGTCAAGAGCAATAGCACATCCTTGGGACAGGTTTCTGGTTCCTCCTCAAGGAATACACATCTAAACATCTTTGAGTTCTTCTGCAGGAATTAAGGCCCCCGCCCAGGTGGAGACTGCTAAATTCAGACTGAGAACAAGAGTCCTGGAACACTGCCCTGTTAACTCACCACCAACCAATCATAAGAAAGCCATACACCTCATAACCCTCACCCCAAATTTTACCTGTAAAAACTCCCTGAAAACCACTGGGGGATTTGGCTTTTTAGAGTATGAGCCACCCATTCTCCTTGCTTGGCCCTGCAATAAACCTTCCTTTGCTCCAAACTCCTACGTTCTGTTTTGTTTGGCCTCACTCTGTGTTGGGCGTATGAAGTTCCCTTCAGTAACAGACACAGAAAAGAGGGTGAGTACCACGTGGACATCGTATAGCTGGAAATGGATCAGAACAGAGAGATGCAAAAGCACTGAGAATTGATACAGGACCCCGCTGTTCAATGTTCATAATAACAGGATGTAAAATATACTTAAGAAAACAGAATAATAAGATGTATGTATCTCTCATCCTAGAAGGGAGGTGCCATTCCCTTACCATTTTTTTTGTTCTATACATAAATTCTTGAGCTAATTAACTCCTCCAGCTATAATTTACATATATATGTGTATTTACATCTGTCTGGATCTATATGAATTAGAGGAGTATACCTATTTCTTTTAAAGTTAACAGAACTAATTATAGAATGCAGTGATCAAGAGACTTATTCCTGGCTCTGTGTTACATATCATACATCTTACCATTCTAAATGTGGCATATATAATATGCTTTTAACTGGAATGAATTCTATTTAACTTGATGATAAAGATAATAAAGCATTTGTGGTATCTTTAAGAATAATGAGAGAAATATGTGGCATATTTTAATATGTTATATATATAAATATATAATATCATGTAATTAATACAATATAATGAGATATGATATAATAACGAGATACATATGTGGCATATATAGTATGATTGTAACTGGAATAAATTACATTTAATTTTAGGACAAAGATAATAAGGCATTTGTGGTGTCTTTAAGAATAATGAGAGATGGAAAGTAAGGGTTAAGAATAATTTTCTTATGATGCAATAACCTGACATGCTGTTCATTTGTTCAGAGGCATTGGCAAGTCTGGTTAGAGGAGAGGGGGGAGTTTTGGCTGTTAAAAATTACACCCAGGGCCTGATCTTTGATATTTGATCTTCCTCACAGATGGTCCAAAGTTGACAGGAACATGAGAGGGTTTGATTTTAGAGTAAATTACCAGTGTGGCAGGTGCTAAGGCCATAATAAACAGGCATCTGATTAATGAATTATCAGTCTAAGAATGAGGTGTGTCAGAATAGGTTCTTGCCCCTCACAGGGAAGAATGCAAGAGCAAGTCACTGTAAAGTGAAAGCAAGTTTATTTAGAGAGAGACGCACTTCAGAGAGTGGGGTCTCTCTTACTCAGGAGGCAAAACGGCTGGGGAGATGCACACTCCATAGACAGAGCGCGGGCCATCTCAGAAGGCGAGAGCGCAACCATGAGGTGCAGAGTGGTTGGGTTTTATGGGCTTGGAAATTTTGTATGCTAATTTTGTACACTAATGAGTAGGAGGGTTATTCCAGCTGCTTTGGGGAAGGGGCAAGGATTTCCAGGAAATGTCCCCCTGCTCACTTTTGACCTTTTATGCTTAGCCTGGGAACTGTCATGGTGCCCTTGGGTGTGCCATGAGGCTCAAGGTCTACAGGAAGTTGAATATCCTGCCATCTTGGGTGTAACCAGTTTGTCCTGTCCCCAGCTGCTGTGTCATTCCTTCAGCGGTTGTGCCCTGCCCCCTTTCCTCCTACTTCAACGGGATGATGAGAATGTAAGTCAGGACACAAAATACAGGCTCAGGAGGTCCACGTGTGTTCTAGCCAATGGACCTGGGAAGAAGGCAAAGCAGGGACGGTTCCAGTTTGCCCAAGGAGTTTTGGCTTATGCCTGACTTGGCTTGTCTTGATTGCTTATTAATACATCCATTATATCCTGGAGAGATTTGTATAATAAATTGCATGACTGTCTTAATAAAAGAGAAATCAAGAGAAAAATACTTTGCTTGGGGGATTGTTCCAACAGTTGGCGCAAACCTGAAATAAGCAATACATTCCGACAGGAGAACCCTTCACCCACGAGACCCTCCAGTTACCCACTTTCCTCTACGTTGCACCTCAAGACGCTGCTACACCACCAAAGCATAGGAAAGGAAATGAGAAAGAGAATCCTGCCCACCTTGGGAACCTGGAACTCTCAGAGCATCTCTGCTCCTGTTAAAGCGTCACTGGTTTTTCAGCTCACTTTTCAACGCTTCTGACTCCCCACAGCTCTGCTTCCCATCTGCATTTCAGCCAGTTGCACAGCTGGGGACAAATTAAAACAGAGATAGCAGCAGCAATGCTCAAAACTTAGGGGCACTAATTACATGCCCTGCAACATGGACTAGGGCTTCCAACCCAAACAGAACTATGCCACGCATTGCCCTGCTTCAAAAGATGTGTGGGGGAGGGTGGGGAGGACTAGATGAAGTGGCACCATTTGTCCTGGAGGGTGGTAAGGAAGTGCTAGATAAAGGGCCTGTACAGGGACAGAATGACAGAAGCCTTCGGATTTAACAGCCTGTGAAGTTTCTCCCCAGTGGAGAGAACATTTGTAGAATCAGTTTGGTTGAATAGAAAAGGAAAAAGCACACGGAATCTCCATCCTAACTGAGCTGCGTTCCAATTTGTTCCCAAAAGGAGCTTCCTTAGGGTTTGAACTACATACACACAGGAAGGGAAGAAGCAATGCATGCATCACACTTAGACCTACATGGTAGAGAAGCGTTTTTTAGTAGTTCTGGGTTTGTTTTTTTTTTTAATTAAAACAATTCAAGTGCAAAACATAAAAAATAAGTAAATCACATTTCAAAGCTGAGAGTAAAAATTCCAGTTACGTTTCCTACTCCTCTCCATTATTCTTCTGTATAGCTTTTCAGCCGATTCCTCTGTATTATCCTCATCTCATCCTCTTTCATTTAACAAAAAAGTATCACTATTTTATCAAGTACAAAATTATAGGCACATATAATACATATATATCGCATCCATAATGTATAAGGAATAATAGTGAATACCACCCAACTTAAGAAATAAACTAGTAATCATACTATTGAAGTACCTTTCATATCTGTGAATGAAAAATGCTGCGAACCAGATCAGTAAACAGAGAATGCTGAAGCCATCAAGTCATCGGCAGCTGCCGCCACCCCCAAGTGGGGAAGGACCTGCAGCCTGGCCTCTGCAACCACTCAGGATGGTGCACCCTGAGGGGACTCAGAACAAGAAAGGACAGGACACTGGCCCTGGATAGCGAGGTGCTTGTCACAGGAATGAATTCAATGGGCCCAAATGTTGGCTTCCTCCCATACACAGAAAAGTGCTGAATTCTTGAACTTGAGATGCCCGGTTTCCTTTAGGTAACAAGTACTCTTTTATTGTTCCAACCACCTGGTCTTTGTTGTAAAGCTCCTGTGCATCCTAGCTCCTCCCCTACCTCTTGGGCGCAGTCCCTCAGAGCCATCTGCGAGGCTGTCTTCCCAGCTGGAGTCCTCCCCCCAGAGAAAGCTGAACCCTCAACTTTGAGGCTGCGCATTTATTTCAGTCAACATATCTTCGTAAACAACTTTAAAGCACCCCAACCCCAGAGTCTCCTTTCCTGTAAAGCATGAAGTCCTTCCAAGTTTAGTGGTGATTCCCAATGCTGTCTTTAAAAATGTTTCAATTATTATGCCTATAAATAGAAGTGTAAAAGAAGCTGAACAGAATTTCCTTGCAAACAACATGGCTTATGCTCCTGAAATTTCTTCCATCACAAGAAAAGAGCTCTTGTAAAGCAAAGACAAAATCAATAAAAGGAGTATTATACATTTTCAAAAGATGTAGTGAATAGTGTTTCTAGACAGTACCAACTTCTAAAAGAAATCAGATAGATAAACGATAACTATTTGGTCTCATCCATGATCCTTCTTATTGTCGACTGAAATAAATGTGCAGCCTTGAAGTTGAGAGTGATGTTTTATTCAGTGGACAATTCTGAGGACTTAGCCCAGAAATGCTCTGAGGGGCTGCTCCGAAGAGGTAGGGGAGGAGCCAGGATATATATGAGCTTTACAACAAAGACCAGGTGTTTGGAACATTAAAAGATTGCTTGTTATCTAAAGAAAGCCAGGCATCTCAAGTTAAAGAATTTAGTGCTTTTCTATGCTTGGGCGGAAGCAAACATTTGGGCTCAGTGAATTCATTCCTGTGACAAGCACCTCGCTATCCAGGCCCAGTGTCCGGTCCTTTCTTATTCTGAGTCCCCTCAGGGTGCACCATCATGAGTGGCTGCAGAGGCTGGGCTGCAGGCTTGCCCTCACGGGGGTGGCAGCAGCCGCTGATGACTTGATGGCTTCAGCATTCTTTGGTTACTGATCTGGTTCGCAGTATTTTTCATTCACATTATGAAGCACGTTCTTTCTTACCCAAGATGCAGACTCCCTTACAAGGTCCATGTTATGATGATCTGATCAGTTTTTAGTTTTTGAGTGATCTCTTACTAGCTTGAAGCTAAATATATTTTGAACTGTCATTCTCCATCTTAATTTTTGTTGTTGTTTTAATGAGGTATGTATGTAATTATGCAGGCTTTTAATCAATTTTCCTGGCACATTATTAGGTCCTTGATCTCCAGCTCATTCAGTGAATCAGCGTGCAACTGAACAGGACCCTACGGCGTCTTTCTGGCACAGATCCCTCCCCCATATTCTCTGCTTTAGCTCCTCTCTGAAATACCTAGATAATACTGTTTGATGCGTACTTCCTGAGTTATTTTCAGATGGTAAAACCATCACCCAAAGGAACAGATTAACTAATTAATGATTATGTGCACTTAGCGTAGCCATGCGCTCATTCCTACTGGCACCTAAGGAGTAATAATGTTAACCCCTGTGACACCAGTTTATTACTTCACCATCAGCCAGTCAAAGAATTGTGCATGAGCTGACCACATACCCTGGGACTCCTGTCCCTCACCTTGCCTTTAAAAAGGTTTTGCTGAAACCTTTCAGGGAGTTTTTGTTTTTTCAGCCCTCGCTGTCCCAGACGACTTGCTTGGCACCCTTAATAAATGCTGCACATCACAACCTGGTGTCAGTAGATTGGCTTTGCTGGGCATGGGTGAGCAGACCCAATTTTGATTTAGTAACATGTACTTTCTCATGTTCTACAAAAAGAAGGCTTTTCTAGAGTAAACTTGGCTCATACAAGGTTGTGTTGCCAGAACTGCTCCAAGTCTTTGCTCAAAACCTGCCAACTCCCACCTTTAGTAGGAAGTAACATAAATCTTTAAATTAAAGTGTCTAGAGATGAGAAAGCAAGTGAAACAAACAAAAAAAGACACCCGATGGATCCAGCTGGGACCAAGATGGCAACAAATCTGACTTCCAGCAGACCCTGAGTCTCATTATACACCGGTTTTACTACATTAGAATATTAAATTATACGTCTACCAGCAGCCACGACTGAACATTAAAGACCAAAAAAAGATGAAAAAGAAGGTGGCAGCCCACTACCTCAAAAAGCCCTGCCCCTTCCCTGGTAAACGAATGAATGTGCTTCCCCATCATCAGCCTCACCCCTCCTCCCTTTGTCTTTACTCTTCAAATTAAGTCCCGCTCAACACGTGGGTGAGAGGTTGCTCTGTGAACTTGGTTCCTGCTTCTCCATTCTTCGGCCATGAATAAAGCTTGTGGGGCATTAATCTAAGCTTTGATTTTGTTATCTGGTTGCTCAAACCTGAATTAAAAAGAAATGAAAAACAAAACAAAACAAAAAACCTTCCTGCTGAGGCAGAGAGCCTCAGCCAGGCTACAGGCTGAGCAGGACTCATACAATTTGATTTGGTAACAGATGGAGAAATCAGTGTTGTCACCACCTTTGGTTTAAAAAAAAATACTAGTGTAATATTCTGAAAATATGTATCTTTTTCCTAATGCTGATACTAAGCTTTCAATTCTAGGGAACAAACGTAAAAATCATATAATCTCAATTCCACTGTTGGCACAATCATTGCTGAGGAATTATCTTAATTACCAGGAACACTGCCAATTGAGATATTGCTAAGGATTGTGCAAAAGCAATTGTCAATATAAAGGAATTACCTCCATTCTTTCCTGCCCTGCACTCAGAATCATGCAGAGATGTTTGCGAGCTTACCTTGATGAGACAGGAATGTCCAAAAGCAAAAGTGTACTAGTAAGTCTAAAACAATAGCTTAAATACAGGTGACATTCTGAATAAATATATTCATGGACTACATACGTAATACATCTGAACTGTTTTAGACATAGATTTTCCATTAGTTTACTCCATATGGTATAAATCTATACTTTGGACACGTTAGGGAAACTCAACTTTGCCTCCGTCAAGTATTAAGTGGAGCCCACCCTTTCCTGTGTCTGTTATCTTCATTAATTTAAAGATGGCTGTTTTTCTCCTCTTCAGTCTTGTTCTTTCAAAAATATAAAAGATTTACATGCACCATCTGTCTCCCCGTCTACAACATATTATTTTTCCTTCTCTGTATAGCAGATTTAGGTCACAATAAATGAGACAGCACTAGGATGAATTTTGCTTAATAAGTGTGTTATTGGGCATATCAAAGCGTTTGACATCAGGCAACCTGTTATACCTGGAGTTCTGGGGGGGTCAGGGTGACAGGGTGTAGCATCCGTGTTAGGTATGAAGAGACTTAAGGTTGGCCTCGTGAGGTCGCATCTTAACACATTTCTGAAGAAGTCAGATAAGCAATGATCAAATTATCAGAAAAACAGTTGAATATCATAATTCAAGCTGTTTAAAAGTGGGGACCACAATATTATATGTTTCAGGTGTACAGCATAGTGATTCACAATGTTTAAAGGTTATATTCCATTTGTAATCATTGTAAAAATAGGGACCAAGAATTATTGCTGCTGAAACCCAGACTGCATTCAGCAGGGTAGAGCTAGAGTATCCAAGACTTCACATAAACATTTGACAGGCAGATGAGTGAGAAAACAAATGCAGAAAAAAAAAACAGGTTGATACGAAGACAGGAGACTTGTTGGCTACAATTATTACTGAGTCAAACTCATTCTGCTCGCTGCATGACAGGCCAATAAATCAGGAGATGAGGTGTTGGGGCAAGGAATAGTGACTTTATTCTGAAAGCCGGCACACTGAGAGGATGGTAGACTAATGTCTTGGAGAACCATCCTGCTCCAGTCAGAATACAGGCTCCTTTTATACAAAAAACAAGGGAGGGGGTGTTGTTCATTGTTGCAAACTTCTTGCTGTAGGAATTCTTTGTTCTTGCAGCCGTCCATGCGGGTCAGGCCATGGTGCTCCTGCAAAACTGCCAACAAAACAAAGGCTACCCTCTATTCTGCAACTTGTTATCTTTATGTAAGTGCAGAAGTGTTAACATCCTTAAAAGTCAGAGCCTTGAGGAAAGGCTCTCCTGTTTACCAGACAGGCTAACGGCAACAGCCACTTACAAAAGGTGCAGAGCTGGCAAGAATAAACCCAGAAAAAGTTCCCAGTGGCTAAAACCAGAGGAGCAGATCCAATACAGGGTCAGATCAGTTCTCCTCTACTACGTGGTGACATTGACTTCGCACATAAAGAACAGTGGCTTGAAAATGAACTCACCTTTCTCTGGTGTTGAAGTTACCCCCAAACTTTTTCCAGGTGAGTTTTAAAGAGGGTATCACCAGATTAAGGCTTGAACATAAGGGTCACAAAATCCTTCTCTCACTTTTTATGATTTCATGGTTTTCCCATGTGAAAGAGCAAATCAGTGAACGCACTGAGGGCAAGATCGCTATTCCCTGGTTATATGCCTGAGTCTCTGTTCCAAATATTCTAATGTAATTAATCTGGTTTACCCTAATTTCCGTGATATTGTTAGGGAGGAATACATTTTTCTCTCCCTTTCTGGGTTCTTCTGGCTGATCTAAAAATTTGATTGGCATGAGACAGATTAACAAGAGAAAATCAAACACAAGTTTATTAATATGTAAACATGAGAAAGAACCTAGAAAACTGAGTAACCCACCAAATGGCTGCAGTTCTCACCTTAAATACCGTCTTTAGCTAAGGATAAAAGAGAATGTTGGGAGCAGTGATCTGAGACTTCAAGAGGGAGGAAGGCAATTCACACGGAGATGGAAAAACAAATGTTTGGTAAACAAGTGTGTTCTAGGCCAGGCAGAGACACTGGGGCACAGAGAGGACTCTGCTCTCTAGACAGCACACCCAGACCATATTTTTTGTAGATATCTCTAGTTTTGGCTCCATTCTGGGAAAAAGCCCTTTATCTAGATTCTTTAGGCAGCTGAGGGATCTTCTGTCTCTTAAAAATAATCAGCTTAAATTAATCTTCACGCCAAAGAGACACATTTTGGAATGGCAAATTTTGCTCTCCTTCCACGTTTTAAAGTTTTAATTGTTTATTCAATTGAGATTTGGTTCTTATGCCATCAAACTCACCATTTCAAAGTGTATGAGTCAGTGTTTTTAATATGTTTACAGTGTTGTACAGGCATTGCCACTAAGTCCAGAAAATTTTCATCACCACAAAAAGAAATCCCCACACCATTAGCCGGTATGCCTTTTCCCCCCTACCCCCAGATTTGGCAACTACTGATTGACTTTCTGTCTCTCTGAATTTGCTTATTTTGGATAATTCATATAAAATTCACTTAGAGTTTTTATGCACTTCTGGACATTTGGGAGAGATCTACTCACACCCCACATTCCTGCTGGAGTACAATAATGATTTAAAAAAAAAATAGGTCAAGTCCCCAATAATCCAGCTAACCCTGGCTCAGTGTCCCAGGAATAAGAACAAATCACTAAATAAGTTATTTTTATTTTTCTGTGTGGCCCCCTTTTGCTGTCATTCTGCTGATTTTTTTTAGCATTGTTTTAAATTGAGGTGTAGTTGATGTACAATATTGTATATTTCAGTGTACGTTTCATAGTGATACACAATGTTTAAAGGTTACATTCCACTTGTAATCATTATAAAATATTAACTATATTCCCTGTGTTGCACAACATACCTTGTAGCTTATTATTTTATACATAGTAATTTGTACTGCTTAATTCTACCCCATCTTACCCCCCTTCCTTCCCTCCCCTCACTGGTAACCACTGGTTTGTTCTCTTTATCTGTAAGTCTGTTTCTTTTTGTTATATTCACTAGTTTTTTTTATATTTTTTAGATTCCATATATAAGTGATATCATACAATATTTGTCTTTCTCTGTCTGACTTATTTCACTTAGCTTAATACCCTCCAGCAACAATACCTATGTTGTTGCAAATGGCAAAATTTCATTCCTTTTTTAATGGTGAGTAGTACTCCATATCTTGACAATTATGAATGATGTTACCATGAACATTAGGGCACAGGTATCTTCTTGAATTCATGTTTTTATTTTATTCATTTTTTAAGATAAATACCCAGGAGTGGATTTGCTGGATTATATGGTATTTCTATTTTTTAGTTTTTCGAGAAACCTCCATACTGTTTTGCATGGTGCCTGCACCAACTTACATTTACACCAACTGTGTACAAGGGTTCCCTTTTCCTCACATTCTTGTCAACCTTTATTGTATTCCTTATGATAACACACATTCTGACAGGTGTGACATGATAGCTCATTGTTGTAATTTGCATTGCTTTGATCTGCTGAATTTTTGATCACTTCAGCATCCCAACAGGGCACTCATAACCGCCACACACTGGTCCAGCTTTCTGGCATAAGATGAAGATTAAAGATAAATGAAACATGTCCTGAAATTTGATTTCCTCTCTGTTCCGTTTCATTGGTTTGAAACACGGTGACCACAGATTGATCTTACTAAAGCTAATGACCTGATGGTTAACAAGAGAAATGAATCTGTGGTCAAACTGCCTGTTTTAATGATTCCAAAAACTGCACCATCAACAGACGGCAGGCAGCAGCCTCTTGGATAAAGGTTTGCCTGCACCTGGTCTTGATAATTACTCTTTTGATACTTAGCAGAGAAAAAACAATAATCAAAAAGCTCACAAATACTCAATCTCTCACTGCTTGGAAGAGGCAGGATAAGGCAGAGGTGAAAGGCTAGATTCTGATCTGTGTCACAAATTGCGGTGAAATTGTGATGTCACACAGCAAGCTGGATAGGAGTTTGGCCAAGAGTCAACTGGAGAGTGCTGTAAACCAGAGAAGCCAGATTCTAGCCCAGAAATGTAAAAATCTAGAGGACAAAATGTTTACTGATGATTCAGGCAGAGAACATTTGGTGTCTGGGCTGTCCTATGGGCAGGGACTCTTAGGGAAACAATAAAATACCCAATCTGGCCTCATGCTGGTTAACTGGCGTCAGTTAAAATGCAGAATAATAGTCAATGGTACATACATTAAATTTTTTGTATTTGTTTAAAACATACTGATGTATATTCATCTTTAATTCTTTGATGGTGAGCCAACACACCCCTTTTTAAAAATAAAAGTCTGCCAAATGGAGTCATATTTTTGCATGAAACATCCATAATGCATCATTCGTATTTTGAAGTTTTGGTTTCTTTAAAGTGGAGCAGCAATTTAAGATACATGTGAATTTTTGAGTGTTCAGAATTGTAGGTTTTTAATGCCAAATTTTTAAGGCACCTTGCCCACCCTTATTTCAACGCAACTTGAGAGGTGGAGTTGAGGCTCACTATTAACATACCATTTTGAAACGCTCAGTTTAAATGTTGACTGTCTTCTCACAATATTTTATCCGTTCATCACATACTTAAATTATATAATTAAAAAATTATATACAACTGGGATAAACTGGTTGAGGACATCACCGACTCTTGGTAAGCATGTTGGAGAGTGTACAGGTTGGGTGAGAGTAATCTGGCTAGCAAGATTAACCACAAGATTTGGAAAGGGAGTAGGGTCCACTGCTTAGCCACATGGGTAAGTTAAAGAGAAAGCTGGTTAAGAGTTCCTACTATAATAGGGTAGCAAGAACAGAGTGAGGCATTCTGTCACAGGTTTTTCTGTCACATTTACACGACAACAAAAATGATTTATTAAGAAGAGTTTCTTATAAAGGCTTTAGGAGCAGCAATTTGGAAATTTTGTAGGTTCATAAACTTAGATTCACATTTTTATTTTTTATTTTTATTTTATTTTAAATTTTAATTTTTTTCACATTTTTTATTTTTAAAAGTAATTTTGCAACAGCACCCCAGCAAGTCTCATTTACTGTTTTTTAATAAGGCTGAGGGCTTAATCCAAATTGTTACAAAGAAAAATAGAAAATGATTGATCTAGGTATTTAGCCCTCCAGTGCCCACACATGCATTCAAAAATTGGAAATGCCGTCTTGCCTGGTTCCAGGTACTGGAATGTGTATAATATAATTTTGATTAGCATAGAAATATCAGCAAGTCAAGAGTGAATTAATATAATAATACAGCCCATATTTGTAGTACCTCAGTAAAGGAGGAGTGTTTTTCATAAAAGTTAGGGAAAAATACTTTTATAACAAAATAATCTTACAAAATACCAATGTCTAATTTGATTATGAAGATTCCTAAAATATCAGACCTATGGACTAGACCATAACAACATTGCCAGGTTCGTGACTGTGGAGCATTTTCCCAAGTCTTATTTCTGTATCTGAAGTGACTCTGGGTTGTTTCCGTAAGTCCTTTGCCTGGAATTATGTAAAGGGCTCTTAATAATCTTCTTATCATTTATTCTGGCTTCTTACCATTTTTCTCCATACTATTCCAGGGTGAGAATTTTAAAATGCAGCCCTAATTTTTTTACTCTTCATCAACAACTTCCTGTTACTCCTGGAATTAAATTCAGAATGACTGATCTAGCTGTCTAGTTTGGTATAATCAGACTGACATCTTTAGCACCATCTCATCACATGACCTGCAACAAGTTCTCGGAGAAGTACCGGACATCTCTTTGTTTGCACAGCTAACATTTTCGTCCCTAATAACTTCCCCACATGCAGTTCCTATGCCTGGAAAAGTTCTAAATTATTCCCCCATCTGCCTCATGAACTCAAACTCATGTCTCAAAGCCTTCAGTGACCTCAGCCCTCAACATCAGGCCAGGTTCCCTTTGCACAATCCCAATTGTCCTTTTGGTCTGGTTTATTTATAGTTTTCCATCTGTCTCCTGCATGAGGCCGGTCCCTGAGGTAAGAGCCCGTCTCTGCTTTGCGCAGCCACTTCCTTGTGTCCAGTTTCATGTGTAAACGTCAAAGTTTCTTAATCAAAATTTGTTGACTAAATCACTTATTTTACTGTTTATTTTATTTTTAATTTTTTTTATTGAGGTACAGTCAGCTTACAACATTGCGTCAATTTCTGGTGTACAGCACAGTGCTTCAGTCCTACATGAATATACATATATTCATTTTCTTATTCTTTTTCACCATGAGCAACTACAAGATATTGAAGATATTTCCCTGTGCCATACAGTATGAACTTGCTTATCTATGTTATACATACCAGTCAGAATCTGCAGATCTCGAACTCCCAGTTTATCCCTTCCCACCCTGCTCCCCTCAGCAACCCCAAGCCTGTATTCTATGTCTGTGAGTCAGTCAGTTTCTGTTTCACGTAGAAGTTCCTTTGTGTTTTTGTTTTGTTTTGTTTTTTAGATTCCACATAAGAGCGATGTCTTATAGTATTTTTCTTTCTCTTTCTGGCTTACTTCACTTAGAATGACATTCTCCAGGGCCATCCATGTTGCTGTAAATGGCTAGAAGCCATCATATTACCAAGGGCCGGGTATGCCATGCTTAGCCATTTTAAATTTTCCCCTGAAAAAACAGATAACCTTGAAATAATTTCTAAGAAGTGACATGTTCGGAATTGCATTTTAAAAACAAAACCCACTGGCAGAAATTAAGCAATAGGTATTAAGTGGCATCACCAGGTGAGGGGGTACCTGTTAGGGATCCGCCGTGGGAAAGGTGGGCAAGAAACAATGAAGGTTTGACATAAGACAGTAGCAGAAGTGGGAATGGAGTGTCTTCTCTGCGGGGAATATGTAATACATTTCATGAAAGAGTCAGGAATTAAGAGTTAGGAAATATTATCATCTGTTTTCTAATTAGATTTCACATCATATAAATCACCACAGATATTATAATAGAAACAAAAAAGCCCAATTAATAATTTCTATACATAGTTCTCTATTCTGTACATAATCCTAATCTTAGAACATCCCTATTTTTGTAATAATTTAGGTTCACATCTTTTTCACATGTATCAGTGGAACTGTTTAACTTCTTATTTATGTAAAGAAAGTTAAGGTCGACATTGTGAGAAGGAAAAGGGACTTGATTGCTCTTTAATAGCCATTGTTGAACACAAGGTAAATTGCAGGAACAAGAGACAAAATTTAAGATAAACTGGTAAGAGGAATAGCGTTGTCCAGGAGCCTCTTGCCTGGCAACACTTGTAAAATTCTTGCCGAACCCAGGATGCTCTGTCTGTCCCTGTGATACAGGATATTGCTGCAGAAGAATTAGCCCGGCGGGAAATCACAGACGGCACGCATTCGGAGGATCGGAAAAAACTGGTTTATTCCGCACCGGTGCCGGCCCAGCGAAGTCGCCACCGAAGGCCGAGCCCCCGCCCAGGCTCGGACGGCTCATCATACATGTCGGGCTTCCAGGTACTGCGTATTTAAAACGGGGCTGGGAGTGAGTTTTGCCCTTTCCCACTGCTCGGGGACGCAAGTGAGCAAGATCAACGGCGGGAGGTGCAAGCAAAACAAACATAAGGGCTTTGTCTTTCCTTGATTTCTGTTCTCAGTATGAACAGTCTTGTGGCAACTCAAAAAACCTCACAGAAAGACGGGGAAGGGAAAACAGAGGAAGCTCTAAGCTTGAAAACGCAGCACTTCCACCTGGAAGAAGCTGGCTGAGGGGTATTCTGAAATAGGTTAAAGAATTAAAAAGTTAGTATTTCTTTTGGAATTTCTGGTTCTATTTTGTGGGTTAATCATCAGACAAGATATACCCCTCCTGAGTTAATGAGCTACTTCAAAGTAAGAGCAACGCAAATACTTTAAAAATATTCATTTATTCAATTATTCAGATTTAGGTGAATGAGTAGCACATAGTTAACACTAACGTTAACTTTTCTTAGTTGAGTAATTTTTGGTAAATAGAGTTATATTATT